>NC_044989.1:13409348-13501797 GCF_008728515.1 Papio anubis | reverse complement strand
AGTGCTTCCTTCAGGGTCTCTTGTAAGGCAGGCCTAGTGGTGACAAAATCTCTAAGCATTTGCTTATCTGTAAAGGATTTTATTTCTCCTTCACTTATGAAACTTAGTTTGGCTGGATATGAAATTCTGGGTTTAAAATTCTTTTCTTTAAGAATGTTGAATATTGGCCCCCACTCTCTTCTGGCTTGGAGAGTTTCTGCCGAGAGATCTGCTGTGAGTCTGATGGGCTTCCCTTTGTGGGTAACCCGACCTTTCTCTCTGGCTGCCCTTAAGATTTTTTCCTTCATTTCAACTTTGGTGAATCTGGCAATTATGTGTCTTGGAGTTGCTCTTCTTGAGGAGTATCTTTGTGGCGTTCTCTGTATTTCCTGGATTTGAATGTTGGCCTGCCCTACTAGGTTGGGGAAGTTCTCCTGGATGATATCCTGAAGAGTGTTTTCCAACTTGGTTCCATTTTCCCCCTCACTTTCAGGCACCCCAATCAGACGTAGATTTAGTCTTTTTACATAATCCCATACTTCTTGCAGGCTTTGTTCATTTCTTTTTCTTCTTTTTTCTTTTGGTTTCTCTTCTCACTTCATTTCGTTCATTTGATCCTCAATCGCTGATACTCTTTCTTCCAGTTGATCGAGTCGGTTACTGAAGCTTGTGCATTTGTCACGTATTTCTCGTGTCATGGTTTTCATCTCTTTCATTTCGTTTATGACCTTCTCTGCATTAATTACTCTAGCCATCAATTCTTCCACTTTTTTTCCAAGATTTTTAGTTTCTTTGCACTAGGTACATAATTCCTCCTTTAGCTCTGAGAAGTTTGATGGACTGAAGCCTTCATCTCTCAACTCGTCAAAGTCATTCTCTGTCCAGCTTTGATCCATTGCTGGCAATGAGCTGCGCTCCTTTGCCGGGGGAGATGTGCTCTTATTTTTTTAATTTCCAGCTTTTCTGCCCTGCTTTTTCCCCATCTTTGTGGTTTTATCTGCCGCTGGTCTTTGATGATGCTGGTGACATACTGATGGGGTTTTGGTGTAGGTGTCCTTCCTGTTTGATAGTTTTCCTTCTAACAGTCAGGACCCTCAGCTGTAGGTCTGTTGGAGATTGCTTGAGGTCCACTCCAGACCCTGTTTGCCTGGGTGTCAGCAGCAGAGGCTGCAGAAGATAGAATATTGCTGAACAGCGAGTGTACCTGTCTGATTCTTGCTTTGGAGGCTTCCTCTCAGGGGTGTACTCCACCCTGTGAGGTGTGGGGTGTCAGACTGCCCCTAGTGGGGGATGTCTCCCAGTTAGGCTACTCAGGGGTCAGGGACCCACTTGAGCAGGCAGTCTGTCCCTTCTCAGATCTCAACCTCCATGTTGAGAGATCCACTGCACTCTTCAAAGCTGTTAGACAGAGTCGTTTGCGTCTGCAGAGGTTTCTGCTGCTTTTGTTGTTTACTGTGCCCTGTCCCCAGAGGTGGAGTCTACAGAGACAGGCAGGTTTCCTTGAGCTGCTGTGAGCTCCACCCAGTTGGAGCTTCCCAGCAGCTTTGTTTACCTACTTAAGCCTCAGCAATGGCCGGCACCCCTCCCCCAGCCTCGCTGCTGCCTTGCCGTGATATCGCAGACTGCTGTGCTAGCAATGAGGGAGGCTCCGTGGGCGTTGGACCCTCCCAGCCAGGTGTGGGATATAATCTCCTGGTGTGCCTGTTTGCTTAAAGCGCAGTATTGGGGTGGGAGTTACCCGATTTTCCAGGTGTTGTGTGTCTCAGTTCCCCTGGCTAGGAAAAGGGATTCCCTTTCCCCTTGCACTTGCCAGGTGAGGCGATGCCTCACCCTGCTTCAGCTCTCGCTGGTCGGGCTGCAGCAGCTGACCAGCACCGATTGTCTGGCACTCCCTAGTGAGATGAACCCAGTACCTCAGTTGAAAATGCAGAAATCACTGGTCTTCTGTGTCGCTCGCGCTGGGAGTTGGAGACTGGAGCTGTTCCTATTCAGCCATCTTGCTCCGCCCCCTACCAAGAATTCTTAAATAAAAGTAATCTATCATATTTTTTTCCCTGATAATTACATCTACATGAATTAAACATTATTAAAAATGATATGCATTGTTTGTGATGGCCGTTTTGTCTTTCCATTTTTATTTTCAGAATTGAATTGCTGCCAGCTTTATATCCCATTCAGATCTCGTTACCCATATAACATCTGAGCAGTTACATTGTGCCTCTGCAAGGTATCACAGGAAGAGATAATGACTAGAATTACGTAGGACCAGTCTCATGGGAAGATACTGTGCTTGAAAAAGGAAGTGTTCATATTCTCTATATTCTGATATTTTAAATCTTATTGAAAATTTAGAGGCAAACTCTAATCATGTATGTTGATTATAACAAAACTATCATAAACAAAAGCAATGACTTCAAAGTATTTCAGTTAAAGCAGCAGAAGGATATCATCCAAAAATTTCCAAAGGAAAATGAATTAAGAAAATTATTCTGGTGTGTCATGTTCCACTGTATTGGACAGAAGCAGCCACATCTTGTCATCTTCTTGGGAACACAATTTGAGTCTTGAAGTCCTAGGCTTCTGGGTTTTTTTTAAATAGTATTAGTTTGAACTCACTCATGAGTGTAAAACTCCACTGGTATGCAGGTTAGTAGTATGCCTGCACCATTTTGAATCTTCACTGCTATTGCTATAGTCAGAAGGGTATAAAATGTTCTCTTCAAGCAAGGATAAAGAACTTTTCATTACTATTAGTCTCTCTTCTAGTAGATCCAGTTTCCATGCTGGAAATCATGCAATGTTTGGAAGGTGGCTTGTACTTGCTAAATCTAATTATAAATATAACAAGTAAGTCCTTGACTGTGTTTAAATAGATCTATGTGTAACACGAAGACAGTTACTGGTAGAATTTTTCTAAATATTACAAATTCCATGAAATGTTCTGATATTATCTCACAGGGAGAAAGTTGCTTTGTACTCTGAGATTTTTTTCCATGACCGCTAATGTTAGTGAAAAAAATCTAGGCCAAGAGAGAGCAACAAATTCTTATATTTTGGACAATTTTAACTTCAGCATCATGTTTACTGTTACTAATTTTCCTAATAACTGGGGGTGATATAAACAGTGAACTCATTTCTGAAGTAAGAGAAGCTTGATGGGCTCTTTCTATGTAGGGAACAAAGAGTGTAGTATTTAAGTTGTTGCAAAATTAATTGCAGTCTTTGACATTACTTTTGCACCAACCTAAATAATATTTTTGTCACTTCATCAGTTGTAGTCCTCTATCAATGAAAATATCATAGCCAACCAGAAACTTTATAAACAAGAACTTTATAAAATATACTCGTAGTCTAAAGATGTGAGAAATTCATTTGAAAATAAATGCTTGATAAGACTTTGAGGAGGAAGTCCTGAACAATTTTTCATCTTTACATATTCTCAGGATTTTGCTGCTTATAGATGAGCCATGTAGCAACTGTCTTTTTAATTATGTAAAGAGCAATAAAGAAGCAATTTGACCAGGATCCATTAGATGAAATGTAATGTTTCTAGGAAGCCAGGATAAAATCAATAGTATCTATCATTAAAGTGGGAGAAGTCTTCTGATAGTGGATATATATTTTTTTCAGAAGGTTGAGCTGATTGCTTTGATTCAATCATAATTTTATAAATTTATTAGCACTTAATATATTGGGTGGGTAAATGCCACATTTACCAAGGCCAGTGCCCTTAACTTCAGGAGTGATCTCTAATATAAAGTACTGGTTTATTTACAGATATCTCTTTGCTGCATTGAATAGTTTTTAAAACTGCACTGCTTTATTTAGTATTTTCAATAGACCTGCATATTTCAGCCATACATTGCCAAATCGCACAAAACTTGGAAAGCACATCTACTATTTGCATAAGCATTTACTTTTTAAGCTTTTTCCAGGGTTAATGCTCAAATTGGAGATGTTGAGTTTAGTTACCTGAGCAGATTAAGGGTTAAGAATAGAAATTCTCTGATAACTGCAAGTTCAGTGGTAATAGCATATTCCACATAAGGTACGCCTTCACCAATTCTAAGATAAGAGCCATATCAAACAATATTCATTTAGTAGTGAATATGAGGGATCTGTAAAATCATAACTGAACATTCTTAATTCCTGAGTTACTGCTAAATAGTCACGTGGTTCTCCATGTGGAAGGAGTAAACTTGCAGGATTAAGATTTTAATAAAGTTTAATGGTAGCATAAAGTAAACAATAACAACTTTTCATGAGTCTTCATGTGATAAATTAAGAATTAACCAGAGTTATCTGCATGTGGAACCTGTCAAGTTAGCACAAAGCAATTTGGCTGCTTCACACAAGCAGAAAGGCTATGCTTTACGTTTTGAGTGGAGGGTTAGGCTAACAGCACAGGTCTGGTATAAAACTACTTTACCATGTTAGTAGTCCTAATTCACTATCTCCTCTTTCAGAAACAAAAAGACAGAAGGATTTAGCACAATTAGGGATACCCAAAGTTGGAGGCTGCTGCAGACAGGTCTTTAAAGAGAAGGAATTGTTTTGCTTTTCTATCCCATGGGATATACCAGTATTAGTAAACACATGTGAAGGCTGATGTGATTTAGGGAAAAAGGCATTATTGCCTATACAAAGCAGTCAATCCTAAAAAATAAAATGAAAAAGCTTTTGGTTGTTTTTAATTTGCAGTCAACTATAGTCAAATAACCTTATTCTCACAGAGTAGAATACATGTCTGCTGAGATCACAACCTAAATATTGCATAATTTGTTCACAGATTTGCAAGTTTTCTCTAGGTGCTTTCTGTTCCTCTTCAATTAATCTTCTTGAGAGATATATAGAGTTCTCCTGTGGACTCCTTCAAGAGAGCACAGCACTAAATCACCTACATTTCATTCCAGGATGTATTTTCAAGCAAGAGTCAAATCTGTGATTATTATTTAGACATCAGGAGAAATATAAGGGAGTTTTCATAAATAACAGAGGCATAACTAACTAGGGAGATTGCTGATTGTCCCAGAAAAGAGTAAATAAATACTGACTGCCCTTACCTACTAGTTCCTAAATAAGACTGCAAATAAATCTGCCATCTTAAAGTGTTTACTTGGTGGTTAGAAGCTTCGGGAAATCTAGGGATCACGGTTCTATTGATTGCCCTGAGGCCTTGTACACATAAGTAGCCTTTTACATTAAGCTGTTTAACTGGCAATATGGGAGTACTGCAAGGACTGATGTCCGACACGATGAGTCCTTTTTCTAATAAAGGATCAATAATAGGTCTTCTTCCTGAGGTTGCTTGAGGTCTCAAAACACATTGAAATAGAATTCGGGCAAGGGCTTATATGGAATAATTTTAATTTTAATAAAGTAAGCTCCGTGTATTCTGCTCAGTTCAATAAAATCTTAGGCCCAAAGAGTAGAGGGTGAATAATCTAATATTTGATTTGTAGAGGTCATTGAGTCCACAGAAACTGGGGTATACATGATTGCTTTAAATTGGTTTTATACAGCCTATTCCTTTGGGATCTCTAGATATCTACCAGCTTAAAAAGATTTAATTTGACAGTTTCGACCTAATAAATTTTGCTGGAGCAGTGTTGCAAAATAGAAAGTCATGTTCTTCCTCCAATTATTTGCTTCAAATTGTTAAGGTTGTGAGGCTGCTAGGATCATAGGTTCATTTGAGATGTCCACTGCCTCTACTCCATTTGTATCTTAAGGAATATTTTGGCATAAGTCACAAAATTTATTCAGAAAGAGAAGCCACTGTATCTGTTAGAAATGTGTCAGCCTGTCCTGAACAATCATATTAACTTCATTTATTTGTCTAGAAAAATCAGTAAATATATTAATTTGATCCAGATCTGTATAGATGGGGCATTGTTGAATCCCTAAGTTGGCTCATTAGACCCCATTTTTAGTTTCTGAGGATCAGTAAATTTTTTAGTGTTCTTACTTTCCTCTCAAGTTCTCCATACTAGTCTACTGCTGACGTTTGCTTTGTTAATATAAATTATGCCAAATTTTTTGCCCAAATCTACTTTTTTTTTTTTTTTTTTTTTTTTTTTTTTGAGACGGAGTCTCGCTCTGTCGCCCAGGCTAGAGTGCAGTGGCCGGATCTCAGCTCACTGCAAGCTCCGCCTCCTGGGTTCACGCCATTCTCCGGCCTCAGCCTCCCGAGCAGCTGGGACTACAGGCGCCCGCCACCTCGCCCGGCTAGTTTTTTGTATTTCTTAGTAGAGACGGGGTTTCACCGTGTTAGCCAGGATGGTCTCGATCTCCTGACCTCGTGATCCACCCGTCTCGGCCTCCCAAAGTGCTGGGATTACAGGCTTGAGCCACCGCGCCCGGCCCCAAATCTACTTTCATAAAGAAGACATTTAGGATGCCCTGAGGCTATCCTATTTCTTTAGTGTTCAATACATTTTCTTCTGACTTGTGATACGCTAATAATCTTCAATCAAGTTTCAGTTTGCTCTTTGGAACCATTTATAGCCTTCTGATGGTGAGACTATCATATTTATAGGTGGATAAAATTCTAGCAGAACTGGACTTTAGCACTAGAAAATATTTTAATTTCAGGAAATGTGTTGGGTCTCTGTAGGCTTGAAGAATCATTTTACTGTAATGGGGAGCTTCACTTGTGACCAGTTTTCAAAAACAATGGCATAGACTTTCCCTGGAGGGCGGGAATAGAATCTTAGTGGTGATTGTGAGATAGTTTTTCCTTTACTGAGATTAAGCTCAACAATGAGGAAGAATATGGGGCTAACAGACACAAAGAAATGAGGAGTTTGGAAAACTCCATGAGGATGATATTGGGAGAATATTGCAAAGTTTTAGTCTTCTCAACAGTCAGAATATTATTATTTTGCAGAATACAGTGGAAGTAGATTGTAAGGTCTAGGAAGACAAAAATGGAGAGAGGTAGAAAAAAATAAGTGGTACAGTTATAAAAGGTTAACTTGATAATTAGCTAGCCTTTTGCTTAGTATTTACTACAGGATTCTTTAAAAAAAGTTATTTTTGAGTTATGAAAACGCTTAAATCCTTTGACTCATACTCAAATACAGAGATCATGAAAGAGGATTACTTTCTGTTTGTCTTAAGATGCAACAGAAGTGTAAGAGCTTGTGGAAAAATGAAGGTTATTCAAAATTCAATTCGAAACATTTTTCGATATATGTGTGCAGTTTTATTAGCTATGTACATGAATTTGACATGTAGCAAACATAAATATAAGACATACGGATCCTGGCGGTTGGTAAGGTTTGATTTTTTGAAGGGACAGAATGTTATTATGAACAACAAAAAGGAGATTATGTCAACGCTTACTAGACACCTGTAAACAAGGCACTCTCCTCACTCCACAGTTTGGGCTGGACTACTGGTCTGATTTACTACTAGATGCTGATTCCAAGTAATGGCATAGCTTATGTTCCAAACAATGAGCTATTTGAGAAACTCCTTGACAATACACAGATCCACTAATAGAACAGATCAGACATTGCAGAGACTCCCTCTCTTTCTTTGTGGCATTCAAAGGAGAAATTATATTACTTCTCTGTATTCAAACATGAAAAGACCAGAAGGCTGTGAATCAAAATGAACAGAAACTCATAAGAAAGAACAAGAAAAAACTCAGTGACAGCAAAAATTAATGTAGTAACTATAATGTACTCAGTCAAACAAGCCAAAAAAAAGTTGAAGTCAAGACTTGATGGACCCCTGAAATATTTATTTCAAGAGTCATTGGTTAATATACTTCAAGAGGTAGTGTGATCAAGTAATTTTGGTGGCACTTCTAGAATGTTAAAGAATATGAAGACCAAAAGCATTGCTACCAACAGTATAACCTGATACAACACAGAGTCTAGGTACATTCTCAGGAATAAGATGAGTAAAGTAAAAGGGAAGTTGATCTTCAAAAGCCAAAAGGCTCATATTAAGAAGTATACTGATTGGCCAGCAAAATCTAGATTTGTTGGTTGTGAGAGCACTGCACCGGTAAAAAGTGTTCTGTGTGTCTCAAGATTATAAATACCTTTATTGGATACCTGAAGTTTCCACCTTGAGATTATGGCTTTCAGCTGTCTCTTGACATGCTCAGCTCACAGTTATTTCACCCAGTCGAGTCTGCATCAATGTAAACAGGGTAGGTGGCCAGATCAAGAATTTTCAATCAGGTCTACAACAGTATCAGACAGCTAGATGGTCACTTTGAGGACTCAGTCAAGACACTTTAATACTCACATAACAAAAATCTTTACTTAATATTATTATAAACAATGACCTATAATATAATTGGAAGTCTAGGAGTAGGTCTGATTCCAGTGATGTCTGAGCAGTAGCTTAATAATGTCATGAAAGACTGAAGCCCTTCTATTCTATGTGTTCTCTGATAGCAGTATCACACAGGGGTTAAGAGAACAGGTTCACAAGTAAAACTGCTTGCCTTGCTTGAACTCTCTTACTAATGTGCCATACAGAGCCCAGTAGCAACTACTGCTAGTAAAACAGATGCACACACACACACACACACCGTAGAAGAGTACTTTAAACTAAATATTAGTTGTTATTCCATCTTATTTGCTTTAGCATTTTGTTGTAGTAAGATGAATACCAATGCCATATACAATTTGTTCTTCCTATTCATTTATTCCATGTGTACATAGTGTGACTCTGTGCTGAGTCTTGTTCCATGCCACAGAAGGAAAGAAACACTTTGTCTTAGAAAATGAATTACTGGTCTTTCCACTTAATTAAGTAAAGTAGATGAATATGCAATAAAGAAAGAAACTTGAATCAGAGAGACATTCTAGTAGGAAAGAGAAAGGTAGAAAAGAAGGTTGGGAAGGCAAAACATATTCACCACACGTGTAAAAATTAACACATAAGTTACAAGGATATAAAAATAAAATCAGTAAAAGTTAGTGTATTGCTATGCCATTAATATATCTAATATCTCTAAAAGTGAAATGGGAGAATTCCCTGATTCCCCTCACAGGACACGTGATGAGGGTGTGGCTCATCTATTTATGCTCAAACCCCTTATGGGAGAGGGAGCACACAGACAGGCAGGTGTTGGAGTCAGGGTGAGCACTTTTGGCTTCAGTCCCACAGTAGCATCTAGGGGTGGGTGCCCGCAACTCCCAAAGCCCGTGTGCACATTACAGTGCTCTTGTAGCTCTGCCATCTGCAGATAGCTTAAGTGTTAACCAACTCAGTGCCCTCCCAGGTTCTTGTCCAGCATCTAGGAAGAATCAGGTCACAGGGACAAATTGAAGGATGGTAAATGCGGGGGTTTTATTGCTGGACGGAGGTGGCTCTCAGTGGGATGGATGGGGAGCTGGAGGGGGATGGAGTAGGAAGATGATCTTCCCCTGGAGTTTGGCCGTCCCATGGCTGATGTCCTCCCTGACTGTCCCCAGCTGAACTTTCAACGTTCAGATGTTCCTTCTCTTCTCTCCTCTGCCACACTGCTCTTCTGCTACTCTGCTCATCTGCTCATGGAATCTGTGGTTTGGATTTATATGATGATATGGTTTGGCTGTGTCCCTACCCAAATCTCATCTTGAATTGTAGCTCCCATAATTCCCAGGTGTTTTGGGGGGGGGGGTACCTGGTGAGATAATTAAATCATGGGGGTGGTTTTCCCCACACTGTTCTCATGGTAGTGAATGAGTCTCACGAGATCTGATGGTTTTGTAAGGGGAAAGCCCTTTTGGTGGGCTCTCATTCTCTCTCTTTGCTGGCCATCATTTAAGACATGCTTTTTGCCTTCCACCCATGATTGTGAGGCCTCCATAGTCATGTGGAACTGTGAGTCCATTAAACCTCATTCCTCTATAAATTACCCCGTCTCAGGTATGTCTTTATCAGCAGCGTGAAAACAAACTAATATACATGGGTACAGGATGGGGTGGGGGGCGTGGGGGTCCAAAAGGCAATATTTGGGTGCAAAAACAGGAATGCCCATCTTCATTTAGGGCCGTAGGTTTCCAGGTTTGACGGTAGGGCATTTGCTGGGGAATCACTCTCTTCTACCCAGTATCTACCTGCCTCCTGTCTGTCTCAAAGGGTTACTATGTTCTAAAAGTTCCGTTAGTCATCATTATTTCATTTAATCTTTAATCACTTTTCAGAGATACTCTATTAAATATTTTTACCTGAGAAAATTAAAACAAAAAGAATTTCATAATTTACAAAAATAGCTTATAAAAGGTAAAGCTAGTAAGAAAACCTAAATTCAACTGATTCTAGAACTTAAGCTCATAAACCCTATTCTACCTTTGATTACTTGAATTTTCATTATACATAAGCAAAGTAGAGTGTTACTACAAGTCATTGAGAAAAATAATTATTCAAGACAAATCTCTGGAACAATGAGATTAGTGCACAAAAACATTTCACTGACCAAATAGTCATACAATACAAGCATGCTAAAGAATTAAATTTATAAGTAAAGCTGTCAATCAGCTGTCAACAACAAAAGAAAGCAAATAGATTATTTATCAGCTAAGGTATAAGGTTATAATTTTTAATCATAAAAGTTTCAAAAATTTGTCATACAAATTTTAATAACTTTATTTATATCATTTTGAAACTAAATATTTTAAAACAAAAAGATTGGAATGGTACAAATTAGAAAACATTTTGGTATACAATATATAAAAGCCTACTTAAAATCAGTAACAGAAATACACCTTAATGAAAAGTAGTGAACATGACAAGAGAGCTTACTAGAGAAATACAAATACATTTAGCAATGGAAAATTTTGTTTGCTTTGAAAGAATAAAGAAATGCCATTTCATTCGGTTAAAACTATACTATCTTGAAATAAAAGCAAAGATACCTTATTTGGCTAGGCCGGCATAGTAATCACTCTATTGTAATTCTTCTTGGAAAGTGTATTTTTGTAATCTTTCTAGAAATACTTAAGGTAGGGATCTACCAGTCACCAGTGCTTTCTCACATAAGAACTTAAATGAGGATAATCAGAGATTAATATTCTATGTCCCTATCAGCTTATAAACTAGTGAGTAGCTTCTTTTTTATTTTATTCCCCAAAGATTTAGGACACTTTAGGCTCTGACTAGACCATGGATACCCTCATCCAATGAGATCCTGAGAGAAGTATATTTAGAAGATTAAATAGCAATAAATAAATACAAACATTTCATAGATAGCTCATATGTGTAGAATAGAAAATAGAAAAAAGTTTATATATCAAAATAGCAGAATAATAAATATATTTGTTATATTTTTAAAATATTGTATCCAGCTATTTTAAAATTATATGTTATGAATATTCTTAGTATTTGGGTTGAAATACTTAAAATTATATTTAAATTTAATTAAATATATTTTACATATGAAAGCATGATTTCAATTTTTAAAAACATAAATATAAATGCTACTTTGATGACGGGCGTTTGAGTTCTGGTTCTGTTTATCTAAACTAGTGGACATGAAAAGATAAAGATGGTAAGGATTTCTGTATCGCAAATCTTCCTCTATGGAAGATTATTCCGTTTAAAACAGAAGTAAAGAGTTATACAGTTGGTCTTTCATATCCATGGATTCAGCATTCACAGTATAAACCAGCCATGGGTAGAAAATATTTTTTAAGAAACATAAAAAAAAAATACAACAATAAAAAATAACCCAAATAAAAAAACATGCTCTAAAAACTGTGTACATAGCATTTGCATTGTATTTGGTATTTTAACTGATCTAGAGATGATTTAAAGTATACAGGAGGATGTGCATAGTTTATATGTAAATACTACACATGGTTTTATATAAGGGGCTTGAGCATCCCCAGATTTGGTATCTGAGGAAGTCCCAGAACCCATCCCTTGTAGAAGCCAAGAGCTGACACTGCGCTGATACATTTGGTGTCTTTGGGCTTAACACACATCTTGAATCAATAATAATTTAGTCTGGTTAGCACCATTTGACTGGGAGAATGAAACAACTTATTAAAATTATCTTTCTCCAGTAAAATAAGTGGGTGAACAAATGTTAATTAGTATCAGAGGGTTAAATGAGCCCATCACAGATAAGATGTCAATTTCAGAGAAAACATGGCATGGTGATGAGGCACAGGGTTGCACAGCACACACAGAAAACTAAGCCTTGGTTCTGGGGCAGCTGTCACTACACCCACCTCACTTGTTTATATCATGCTTGGAGGATCAACTGATCACTTACATCTTCTACACAGAGAAATGTAATTTCTGTAAAGTGGATCTCCAGCACATCCAATTTTAGTGCTAGGGAAAAAGAAATTAAATTCTGGAGTCATACCAACATTTTCTTCTCTACGTTAAAAGTCAGTGTGGGGAGCTTTCTATAGGTACCAGCAAGGATGTTTTGGTGCCATTACCATCTTTTCTTTTCTGAATCCATTGCATCCTGTTGACACAGGTGGACTAGATAGGATTTAAGCAAACTTTATGCATATAATTTAAGTTATTGTAAAATTCATTCTGCTAAAGTCAATATCTCCATTCATATTAAAACATTAAAGCAGGAGTCTGCAAACTGTGGTCTCTGGGCCAATCCAACCTATTGTCTGCTTTTGTACAGCCTATAAGCTAAGAAACATTTTCAGTTTTTTAAATGGTTGAAAAAAAGTAAAAGAATAATATTATGACATGTAAAATTATATGACATTCAAATGTTAGTGTCCATAACTGAAGTTTTATTGGAACATAGCTATGCTCATGTATTTACAGGTTGTCTCTGCCTGCTTTCATACCACAATGGCAGAGTTCAGTAGTTGTATTAGAGACTGTTTGAACTACAAAATCTAAAATATCTACTCTCTGGCCCTTTACAGAAAAGCTTGCCAACCCCTGTATTAAAGTAACCCAAGATGCTAACCCTTTTACATTTTTGAGTTTGATAGTATTTTGGAATATAACCTGTATACTAAACAGGAAAGATATGTACATTATAATGAAAATGGAGAACCTGGGCCAAATGCAGTGGCTCATGCCTGTAATCTCAATAGTTTGGGAGGCCGAGATGGGAGGATTGCTTGAGGCCAGGGGTTTGAGACCAGCCTGGTCAACGTAGTGAGATCCCATCTCTAAAAAAAAAAGGAAATGGAGAACTCAAGATGTAGATTTATCAGAAATTTGTTGCTTTGAATAGGGTACATAATTTGGAATTAGGTTAATGTCAACTACCATTCAACTGTGCTGTGTGTAAATATAGTAATAATTATATACCTCAATAATGTGTAAGTAAAATGTTGGTTTGATCGAAGGAAGTGGTTACTAAATAACTGTATTTAGCAAATTAAGGGAAAATGCATGGATTATTATTTCAAAATAAAATTTTAATTTAACTTGGTCTAAACTTCCTTTTTTGAAGCGCTTTTATTTCTGTGATATTACATAGCTTTCTTTTTTATGAAGATTCCATGACAGTAAATAGAATTTGGCATTGTGATTGTTATTTTTCATTTACAAAAGACAAATTAAAAACAGGAACCCATTCACACAGACATGCAAACTCACACATGCACGCACATGCACACACACAGATGTGCAGACACACATACACAGAAAATGTATGTATATGTAAATATACCAACATAAATGCACATGTATACATACCTGTGCATGTATTTACATGCTAAATATTTTTAAGTCTTCTGAATAATTTGACTAGCTTCCACTTATGTTATATCCATCTTTTAAATACATGTATGCTTTATACCTGTGAGTTTTCAAATAAAGACTATCCTTGCATAATTTTTGAGAAAATGTCCAACCCTTCTAGAACATTACGGGAAATTTAAAAGACTACTACAATATTGTGTATTCAATGGTACAATGGTTACTTAACTGTCATGCTGTCTAAAATATTGACTTAGGTCATATGAGTTAAATCATTTCTCCTATTTTTTTCTAAGACAAAATTTACACCAAGGTATTAGAATTCATTGTGATTCATAGCTTCTGTGTCTACAGAAGTATTTCAAGTGCATTCTTCTCTAACACAATCACCTTGTGAATTGATTTGCTATATTACGTGTTAGAACAAATGACCAGCTGCTCTAAGGAAACAGCAATTCCCATCACAGCCTCCACTCTAAACTTTTTATCTTTGTGGGTAATTTGAAGAACCTGACTAAGGAATTATATCTATTCTTTTCTGACAGTATGTGCCCAATTACTTAAATATCTAACTTGTATCTATTGATCTCTATTGAATTTCCTTTGTCCTCAGAAGCCTTTGAGGAATTCTCTGAATTCAAACAAGTATATTTTCCTGAAAGGTAAAAATGGAAAACCCTAGGGGCCTGATATGTGCAAGAATAATTCTGAAATGTTCTATTCATTGCGTCTATACAATTTCATGAATTGTTTTTCTTCATGTTCACAATTTTATATCTTTTTACAAACCTCTTGGTGAAGTTGATTTCAGCTCTATTCATGACTGATGTATAAAATTTTGTGAATTATACACGTCACACAGAAAAGCTCAAGTCATTAAAAAGTAAATTGTTAAAAAAAATAAAAACAACCTGGCTAGGTGTGTGGTGGCTCACGCCTGTAATCCCAGCACTTTGGGAGGCTGAGGAGGGTGGATCACGAGGTCAGGAGACCAAGACTATCCTGCTAAAATGACGAAACCTTGTCTCTAGTAAAAAATACAAAAAAATTAGCCGAACCCAGGAGGCAGAGCTACGAGTGAGCCGAGGTCACACCACTGCACTCCAGCCTGGGCGACAGAGCAAGAGAGCGAGAGAGTGAGACTGTCTCAAAGATAAATACATAAATAAATAAAAATAAAAAATAAAAACAACCTTTGGACCTGCATCAGATGTTATCAATATAGGTAGCTAAAAAATAGGTACACCTGACTCAAAGTACAATAAACCCTCTTTAAAGGACAATGAATAATGGGGAAAATATGAAAATAATAAAAAGGAGAAAATACTGTCCTTTTAAAAACATATGGGTGAGGGACATTCTGTAAACCTCTAGACTTCTTAGCTTCACCTTGATGCAAGATAAATTTTAAATTAAATTATTGTAAAAGAGCTTATTATATTACCTGTGTCTAACAAGCAGCATTATTTTAATGCGTTAAATTCATATGAGACAATTGTCTTTCTCTCCCTTGATAAGGCAACTGACTTTGTAAAGCATAATTGGAGGAAATATGATTACAGGAGAACCAACGTGAAGCTGACTTCAACTTGTTGATTACTCAGTAGGATAAACTGATGTGATGTGGCTGTAAGCTATAAGCTCTTCACTTGCATATAAAATTTTAGCTTACATTACTGTAAGCAAAAATAACTTTTCAAATGAGAGGAATATAAAAAATAGAATTTAGGGTGGAACAAGCTCTCCATAGTATGAAACCATTACCGTGACTCTTAGTAATTCATTGCATATTTCAGCTTTTGAAAAGACCCAGAGTATAAATGGTACTTCGTGTTGGATGAAAGATATTACAGAGCAGGATTTGCAGTCTGGTTTATGGTCTTTCTTCACAATTCCTTGTGTTGTGTTCTCTAATGCCAAAAAGTATGCATTCAACCTTATGTTCCTGACACATAGTCATAGCTGCTTTATTTTATACCTAGAAGGGCAAAGCATATCTTCAAGTTGCCTTGAAAGTGCTCAAAGATAATATAGGCAGATAATTAATTTTAAAATATAAAAAGAAGCTATCATAAATTAAGTTTTCAAGAAAAAAATAAAACCCAGGCATAGGGTTGGTTGTCTGGTGCAAGAGATTGGGTCAGAGGAGAAATAGATGACTCTACTCAATTAAGGTTTGGTGGGGCCAGTAACTCCTGAACTAAGCTGTTCGTGCAAAGATGGGTTTCATTTGGGAGATGGAGAATCATAATAGTAAAGTGTAGGATGATGTCACCAGTATCTTTGCTTTACTACAGTGGAGGAGCCATAGATTTATAAATCTCATGAAAATGAAATCAGAAGAAATGGTCTAAAGAGTTGACTAACAAAACAATGTTGACTATAGAGACTGCTGTTCTTGAATTCATTCATGAAATTAGTAGTTTTTCCACCAGGTATGTTTTGAAGGCTGGCTACTCTAGTCTTTCCAAGACTATTTAAGTGTAGACACGTCGTAACAAAATGACCACCGAAAAGCCTTTGATTCTTCAGGAATTAAGGAACCATATGCACAATTTATTTTGTAAACTATTCTGCTTAATCTCTATCATTCTCTCTAGTTGCCAGCCACAATTCTCAACACATTTTTTTCAGAGTAAGTTTTACTTATAATCATATTTCCTTCAGTAATGCTTTAAGCTGGCAACTTCATCAAAGGAGACATCAAGTCTGTAAGACTTAAGACTTATAGATCTGCTCAAAAAATCTGAAGGCATTCTATTTTCTCTCATTTGCTGTATTATATACACTCGTGTTCTGTTGTGGGAAAGGTATGTATCTATGCTCTGCCTGGCTAATTTCTCATCCTGTAAGATTTGGTTCAGTCACAGTGCTCACAAGGATGCTTCTTCTGATTATCCACTGGTTGGAGTTTAGTTCCTTTCCTATGGAGCCCCTTCCCGTGTTTTCTGCTTTCATAATGCTTACTCAAGTCTTCCAAAACATTTGGTTTATTTGCCTATTATTAGAGTAGACTAACCTATTTCGGGGTGGGAACCATGATTTCTAAATGTTTCCATCTTTTGCAATAACATAATACCTGAAAGGACATAGCTAATTAATGAATACTATTAATAGTTAAATAGAGTGAGTTAACACACATAAACACAACACACACTCACATCCACCTAATACACAAACAGGAAATTGCCCAAAACCATGTTCAGAGCAGCATGACCCTCAAGGTGCATAGTCTTCCAAGTCCTCTTTAGATGTCAGTGTCATCTGAGATAAATATAATTCTGAAGGACATGTTGGTGTGCAATGATGAATAATAAAGAAGAGCTCTAAACTCATGCAGCCAGAGGGTATGTTTAATGATGCTGTATGTGAAGAAGAAAAATGTCTACATTTGTACATAACAAAGGAACCCATTTTCAGCTCAAATATCAACAAGAAAGTTACTTTCAACAAAAGGAACAAATTGTTGTAGTACTTTTGTCGCAAAAGCATGTAGCAGAATGCAAAACACGGAGGCAGAACACAAAATTATCAAGTCAGAGAACACAGAGTCCTTGAATTGGAAAGAAGCAAGATAAAAAGCTGCAGGATAACACGGAGAGGCCAAACACATGACAATTATTAACTCATGAACTAATGGGTGGCCTTTTTAAAAACACATTTAAAGGACAAAGACTGATTAATGCAAGTGAACCTGAAAAGTTCAATAAAAAATTCAGAAAATCATTTAAAATTGAGCCAAAGATGAAAATTATTAGGCATACTCAAAAGAAAAAATATATGGCAATGATTCAGTCAATTTAAATAAATGCCTCAGAAGGCAGAATTGTTCTTTGGAGTAGTGACAATAATTGTAAAATTCATCTTAGGAGGAAAAAAGCATGAGAACAATAAAATTTTTGAAAAATAAAGAATATTAACAGAATCTGTCTACAAAAGTACAACAATGTGTTATATGTTATTTCAAATGGGTAATATTGGCACCTAAAAAGAAAAATTATTAGAGCAAATTAGGATCACTATTTATATAATTTTGATATACTAAAAAAGTAGATTATTTCACAAGATTCTTATCTCATTTCTTCGTTGCTTTGGTTGTGGCCTTATAATTAATTCAGTTGATATTCTCAATGCTTTCAGCATTTCCTGCATAATGTTTTTTTAACCACATCCTTTATCTTTCTCTTTCTGAAAAGTCATGAGGATGGAGTTCTCATGAATGAGATTAGTGCCCTTGTAGAACAGACCCAAGAGAGACTCTTGCTTCTTCCATCATGTGATGACACAGAAAGAAGGTATTATCTATGAACCAGGAAACCGTTCCTTGATCTTGGACTTCCAAGTCTCCAGAACTGTCAGAAATAAATGTTTCTGGTTTATAAGCCACTCCATTTATGGTATTTTCTTATAGCAACCTGAACAGACTAAGACAAAGGATAACTTGCTTTATTCAAAGTCTGCCTATATAAATGTTAGTCTTACCTAAAAAATATCTTCACAGCAACATCTAGACTGGTATTTGACCAAATCTGGATATCATGGCTTTGCCAAGTTGACATATAAATTTAACTATCACAAGTTCACCCTTTGTCAACTTGGCATTGGTATATATATCCTTAAACTTTATGTACTTAATCTCCAAAAGGAAACAAATAACAATGTCATACTTCCTCCTAACATGATACAACCATCCTGCATACAATCTGAAATGCATAACCTTTTTTCCAGAAAAGATACAGAGTGCTTGCTTGGGTGATGTTCACTCTTCTCCTTAATATCTTGCAACTTAAATATTATAATATTAAGCTGGCAATACTTAAAACTATAATGTAAAGTCAATACATATTATAAGGGGATACAAGAACAAAGAAAATATTTTATATACGTGATATATATTATATTTTATATATATAAAATATGCACACACAAACATAACAAAATAAGGAAGAAATACTCATGGCAATTAGTCTTCTTTTCTGTAAATGTTTGTGTGGTCATAGCTAATATTCACAATTACCCTCTATCACTGCTCATTTCATTTCACCTCTTTCCTCAACAAGCACCTCAGCTGGTTGTTATTATTTACCTGGTTGGGTAACCCAAACTTTCATTCCTGAAGTATCTGGACCATCAGTAGTCCTGCCTGAAGGGGGTTCCTGTAGTTTTCCATTGACCTTAATCACAGGGTATGCGAATACGAAGAAATGCCCCAAGGGAGCTGCTGTATTTCAGATACACCCTTTCTCACTTCCGTTGTGGATTACCAGTTCAATTTTCCCTTGGTAATCAGGATCAATCACCCCAGCCAGCACAGTGATTCCCTTTTCTGCCTGTTAATTTGGAGACATGAGAAGCCTAAGTGGTCTGAGGGCAGTCTTCACTTTCAGCTCAATTACATCATTGTGTGCTTCCCGGTGGAAGCATTTCTCCCTTTGGAACTAAGACCTCAAGGTCAGCAGAGCATAACGTTTCAGGAAGCAAAAACTTTACTAGTGGATCACTAGGGGTAATGGTAAGTGGTAACTCTTCCATTTCCACCTCTTTGATACCTGAACACCAGAATCCTGGCTACAGAAGAAACAGCACCATATATTGGATGCTGACTCAGAACATACACAGTCATACATTAGTGTAAGCATGGACTCATAACAATGAAGTTGGCATTATCCAAATTCATGCTGATTCCATCATTATTCCACATCCTTAATATTCATTCTCAGCATTATCCAAATTCATGTTGATTCCATCATTATTCCACATCCTTAATATTCATTCTCATACATGCTCGTTAGATTTCTGTCCATATAAATTTGAGATATCATGTAGTTCTTTGGAGTATAGCATATTTCTTCATTGGTTACACTTAGTACATCACTTTTAGTGGCTGGCGGAAACACGAGTCTAGTAATAGGTCTAGAAGCAAAAAGAAGCAGGCAATAGTTGATCTTGAGATTCAAGTCCTAAGGCAGTCTGGTGACAGAATTCTCTCTTGAAGGATCTCAGTCCTTTTCTCTTAAGTCCTTCAACTGATTAGATGAGGCTTACAACCTTAGGAAGAGTCACTTATTTAAATGATAATCTCATTTTAACAGCAACATTTGGATGATATTTGACCAGATATCTGGGTCCTGTAGACTAGCCAAGTTAACACATAAGATTAGTTATCACAACAATCATTCTTCTTCACTTATTTGCTTCCTCTTCTTGCCTTCTTTCACAGTTCCAACAAGAGGCCCAGTATTTGAGTGAATCATTTCTGCGCTCTACCTGTAGTTTGCAGTGCCCCTTTCTTTTTTTGGCGATAGCTGGGAAATGGAGTTATCTTTTCAACAGTACCAAGAGCTTTAGTGATGATAAATCATGGTATCCTATATTCACGGCCCTTGCCATCCCTTGAAAAACACTTCCTCCACCTCTTAGGATATCTTGGGTTTACCTGCTGGTGTTTCATAGAATTATGGTCACTTTCTGATTGGAAAACATTTAGCTTTTTATTAGTTTCAGGAGATCTAAAATCCTTATAAATAATTATGATTCATTTCACAAAAAAAGTTCCAAAAATATCCTGTAGCAATAAACTGTGTTGATTAGTAGTTAATAGATAAACAGGTAACTAAACTTGATAAATCTAAGCGAGGCTTTCAATCGTTTCCATCAAATCTTAAAACATAAACTGTTGGACAAATCTCAGAAGAAAAATAGAAGCCTTTACAATTTCTCTGGTGCATCAAAGGCAAGAAAACAAAGATGGTGATATGGTGCAAATAAATGTTTTTAATTTTTTAAGTTGTTGTCTGTGTAACAAGTGCCTCCAATTTACAAGTTGCTATCTTAGATATTTTAAAATATATAGTATCACTTAATTGTTACAGAATTATTATGGATTGATTAGTATATCCATTTGAAAGATCTATAAATCAAGCCTTGAAAAGGTTAAGGAAGTAGTTCAATAGGTATTGTTTGTGTTAGAGCACCCAGTATGAACCCCTATGCTTTTTTCTAGATCATGTATTCTCTCTTCACCTGCATCTAGTCCAAAATTAAAGCTATATGACATTTGGATCTCAATTGACATATTCTTATTTCTTAGATTTCTACTAGAAATAGTTTGAAAACTGCCTTGTCCACATTTTTGTCTTTGCCTTATTTATTGAAACCAATGAACATAAACACAACTGTTTTTTATTTGTATCCATTATTTAATGAATTTGAGGATTACTCTAGGTATAACTTTTTTGTACTTACTAATGGAAGCATTATCTTGTATATTTATTATGTTAATGTGAATATTAGCCTTCTATTTTGTCTATAGGAATTATATGAAATATTTAACTTCCGATGAAAATTTTTCTTTGTTTCTTTCAGGTTCCTGCAATCAGTATAGATCTATGAGTTAGGATTTTAAACTGTGTTTGCCACTTGCGTCATTCTGGGTCATCCAGGTAGTTTGCTAGAGATATCTATCTACCTCAGGACTAGTGCATGGTCACAAAATTTCAGGAAAAAGAAATGAATTTTTGCTTTTAATCTCTGCTCAGGGTTAAATTTTCTGAACAGATGTTCTCTTATCCAGGCAATAAGACAGTTATTGCTAGTTTTCTATCCAGAGCAATTTTTACTGCTGTGTCAGGGATGTATTAAAGACATTTGTTTGTTTTATAACAGCATTTTGATTATTATCAGCAGAAGTACCAGTGTAGTCAACTGGGTATGGCAAGAATTGTAAGTTCTTTCTTTCAGCGTGATTTTCAGTTTATCACATTTTGTCCTTAATTTCAAAACCACTACTACATCAGAAATGTCCAGTTTTTATTTAAGTAGTGTCATCTTGTGAAGTTTGTTGGTTTGAATTTACATTGCCAGAGGCTTTTCTATTTGGTTAACCATTAAACACAAACTCTTCTGGGTATTTTGAACGTGTGTGTGTGTGTGTGTATGTGTGGGTAGATACAATATATTATTATATGTGTTACATTTATATGATATATATATGGTATTCCATATTCTATATTCTATATTATGTGTTATATATCATTATGTATATATAATTAGTTCCATTAATTGTTAGTCATAGTATTTGCTCCCTGAAATGCTAAAAAGTGTTGAGTTTAGACTAAACGTGAAGTTCAAATGAAATATTATGTTTGAAATCAATCTGAAAAGCCAGAAAATAAACATATTTTAGTCACCTGAAAAGGCACCCTGGAGTAGCTAGACTGGGGATTGAAGTTTGAATGAATAGTTTGTAGGGAAAGTGGAGAGCTGAGGCAAGAGAAAGTATTGCATAGGTTGTCTCCTGTAATTCTCACACATGTGTGCATGTTCAAGTAGTGACTATCTCCATTACTTAGGGATGGATAGTGAGGTTCAGTATGATTAACTAGGTTTAAGTAAAACCTACATTTACCTAAAATTTACAATTTGTAAGTCATAGGTAGCTGGATCAAAAGATTTGGGGCTTTGTTTTGCTTCTGTTATTTAACTTCATGATCTTACTTATTGGTTTCTTACGTCTTATATTCTTCTTAACCCACATGTCTAGTGTTCTATTATTGGAACACTAAGCATGTAGGAGTTATTTATATCCTACTGCTCAAGGTCATTGCAAAGCTCTGATTGCCAGAATTCAAAGAATTGCAACCTCAGGCATAACAGGGTTAAGGCTGAGAGGAGAATATGTACAGGATCAGAGGCAGGGTGAGTCCATCATGCCAGGGCAGTCACCTCACCAGAGAAGCAGGAGGTAAAGCATGAGATGTTCGGTTTTGCTTGTTTTTACCCTGTGTGACACAATAGAGGTAGATCGATGATAGACAATAGATAGCTAGATAGATAGTGAAGCCTTAACAAAATACCACAAAGCAGGATGCTTAAACAACAGAAATGTATGTTCTCATAGTTCTAGAGGCTGGAGCCATTGACAGGATTGGTTTATTCCAAGTTATTTCTCCTTGTCTCATAGGTGGCCCTCTTCTCCTTGTATTCTCGCTTGGTCTTTCCTTGGTCTCAGGAAGCAAGGAGAGAGAGATAAGGTCACCAATCTCACCAGATTAAGACCCCACCCTTATGACTATATTCAACATTAGTTACCTCCTAAAATCTCTGTTTCCAAACACTGTCACATTGCAGGTTAGGGCTTGAAGATTTAAATTGCGGGGAGTTACATACAACTCAGTCCATAGCCAACAGACAGTTGGGTCAACAGATAGAAAAATATTGTATCAAGAAATGACAAGACCCACTCACATTTTTCAAGAAAAAACAAAATCTGGAATCATTAATTAATAGTTGGTGTTATTTTAGCCAAAAAAAATATGAATACAAAGAAATTGGAAATGCTAGATTCCAACAGATTCTGGCAAGAAATCTGTTAAAGAACTACACTAGTGACTTTCTCCTGCTCTGCATCTTTGGGCCAGGTTCGTGCTATATGTTAAATAATGACTTGCATGTCCCATGAAGAGCACTCTGAAGACATTTAACTTATTTTGACTTGAGGATAATGAGATGTTTCCTACACATTGGCATGGATCCCCTGGTACACATACTATGTGTACCACCTCACAACCTCTTTTCAAGTAACACCGGCTTTGGAATTTTCAAAACAGAACCTTAACATTTAATGCTTTTTTAAAATGATCTCTCACTTCTTTCACTCCAGTCCCATGATTTAATGGGCAATCTAACATCTAATTATATTAAGGTGAAATGTATCAAATTTCTGATATTTAATGGTATCTGACCTACAAAAAGAAAAAATTCATCTGGGTTTAATATAATACCCAATATTACACTGAGTGTGGTATACACATAGATTCATTAGAAATGATTTAATGTAAATTATTTTAGAACTGAAAAATATTCAGCTACTTGGGAGGCTGAGACAGGAGAATCGCTTGAACCCAATAGGTGAAGGTTGCAGTGAGCCGAGATTGTGCCACTGTTCTCTAGCCTGGCAACACAGCAAGACTCCAGAAAAATAAATAAATTAATTAATTAATTAAAAAACTGAAAAATATTATCATTTACTGTTTCTAAATTTAATGGATTCTAGCATGAACATATGCTTACTTGGCTCTCTAATATTTGCCTCACTGCCACTCTTACTGCTGAACATTCTGGTTCTAGTCATCCTCATCATCTTTTTGACAGTCGTAATAACTTTGATTGTGTCCTTCCTGCCCATTTCTTATTTCCTCCCACTCCTTTTCAGTTATCTTTATAAAATTATTTCCGGGCCTGTCATTTTCATGCTCAATCATTTTAGAGACTTTTTCTGACCTACAGGAAAAAATCTGATAGCTTTACCACATCATTCTATGTTCCTAACAATGCCCAACTTACATTTCTGCTCTCTGTGTCTGTCTGTCTCTCTCTCTCTCTCTCTGTCTCCCCTCTCCCCCCTCAACAATTGTGCTACAGCTGATCATTTTATACAGCTAATGTCTCACTGTTATCCAAGTATCCAAAAATCTTAGGCCTCTACTCTTTCCCAAATAGCGTTTACTGGGCTTGAACCAACCACTTCATTGTTTTCCAATCAGTGAAAGACTGATTATATTTCATTATTTAACTGAATGTCACCTCTGTTCTTATTTTCTCCCCAGAAGGATCATATTCTATCCCTAGTACAATAAGAAAGAACTCCCTCTTCTGTCTGTCCTCAAAACTTTCCCATATACCTAACTTACTGTATTGTGTTATGGTTATTGCATAGGCTATTTTCTCTCCTGGATTGTGACGTCTTTTGTGGATAATTAATGTACCAAAGTTTCAGGCATAGAAAGGAACTTGAAATGAACTCTCCATAAGCAGGTATTCAATTTAATTAAATTAATTTGGGATTGGTACTTAAATATTTTACACACACACACACTCTTCTATTTTATTCTTGGAACTCTGAATATTATCTATGGAGTGATTCCAGGGTCACGGTTGATTATTTGTGTTTTCTGACTCCATGCAGTTGCAATTTAGGTAATTGTTTAAAAATGTTGGAAATTGTGGCCTCCAGGCTTGCCCTATTTGTAAGCCCTTTCTCCTTGAAATCTATGATGCAGAGTTAAAAGCTGGGGACAAACTTAAAAAAACAAATTTATAGTTTTGGATGAAGTTGATCAACCTACAGATTTCAGAGTAATGTAGAAATCTCTACACAACGAATATCTGCAGTTTTAGTTGGCAACATGGATTGTTTCCCAAACTGCAGCACAAATTTCTTTTCTAGACTTACCCTAAATCTTTCTTTCTAAAATTCTAACTCATTCCCTCAGTTAACAGAAAAGGCCACTGCTCATTGTTCCATAAGCAATATTTCTTTTCCTCGAAGATTAGGTCTCCATTCAACCTTCTCCCTTTCCATCGATCATGAACGTCTTTCTTCTCTCTCTCTCCTGCGGGGCCAATTCCATGACTTTTCATCACTCTGCTTGCTCCTCTGTGGTTTCTTGCTCAAATGCCTGTAACCACCTTCTTGCTTCTTGCCAGGGTCTGTGTCTCATCCAAAAACTGTCCTGGGTCCATCCTATCTTTTTCATCCTTAGGTGACACACATGACAATCAACTATGCAAAAGTCTGTACTCCCATATAGATTTCTCCAAGGAAGCAAAATGACTTCTTGCTCTCGCACAGTGAACACTATAATTGTCATAGGTTTTATCAAATCCACAAGACGTCTGCAGATAGGTCCTTAGATAAACAGTTTATCACATCAGCTTGGTGCCTCGTAATGCAAAAATGCAGTGGTTTCCAGTGACAGTTTTTTTGTGGTTTCCTAAAACTGTGGGCCTTCTCTAAATATTTTATTTCCTTTTAGGAAATGCAGAAATGTTGTTAAACCTAACTCAATTCTTTTAAAACTTTAGAGTCTTTGGCTTGTCAGCAGAACAAATAGACATGGCTCCAATGAGCCCTGCATATGAAATCACTAGCAGAATAATCCTACAGGATGTCAGCTTCTACGCTCCAATGACAAAGCACTTCAATAATAGTTTTCTACAGAGGTATATTTTACAATCCAATGAGCTAACAAATTCTAACCCACCAAGCTTAAAACAAGATGAAATAAAATAAAACATAAAATGTTCTTGTTCTGCGGAACTGGGAGTGACAATTTTTTGTAGCTTTTTTTAAAAATTGAATTTCAAATGGCTCTTCTCATATGTTTGGGTAAAAATAATTTCATACAAAGAATATGTATTAATAGTTGTGTGTTATTAAAAGGCGGTCCAAGTTATTATTTTCCCCTCATGGTATGAGAAGATTTTATTTAAAGCCTTCAGTAGGACAACGTAATGTTCAGTTCATCCCTTCTGCTGTCTTCACTTGTTTATTAATTAGCACGATCTTCTAACGTTTAGTAAGACAAAGCCTGCTGAACACTAGGAAGATGTATTTGGAAAAGAAATATAATAGCTGGTGAAAATCCTACCTCATAGCCAGCCTTCTCACTTTATCACTTTGAATCAAGACAGATTTGGGTATAAACCCTCATCACTTGGTATTTGTGTGCAATGCTTCCTCATTAGCAACCAGAGAGAGACTGAGGATATGGCTGATTAAGCTGTTTGTCCCATGTTGTGGCATCTTGGAGTAACACAGAAAGTGAGATATTTGAAGTTATATCAGAGAAAAATTATTTAACACTTGGGGCACCATGGCAGGACAAGCAAGTTATGTGACATGACACAGTTGTCCTTCTCAGAGGCTGTCCTGGAATTATTCAATTCCCATGTATATGGTACTCCTATCGTATGTTAATCACTGCATGTAAAACAGACGTAGACTTTGTTGTCTCCTCCAAGACTTGTCTGTCAGGGCATATAAACACTAATTAAATAATCATGCGATGAATATTAAGTTAAAATCTGCGACACTTATTTTAAACAACCACAGCAATAGCAACAACAAAAGGGATGTGGGAAAAGCTTCCCTGAGATAATGCTTACTCTAAATATGTAACAAGGCGAAGACAAGTGAGAGCATTTTTGGTTTTGTTTGTTAGTATGCTTGTTTATTATTACACGATTATTTGATGAAGTTGTTTTCAAATAGTGTTCTATATTCACAGAAAATATGCTTACATTTCTTCACAGTTTTTTTAATAGAAAAGATTTACTATAAAAGTTACCTTTGTGGCAATCATTTTTTAATAATTACATCAAGGTTTCTAACTGCAAAGCAATTTTTTTATGCTTGTGGGTATACAGATTTCCAGACTTCATGACAACATAAATATTTGCAGTAAGAATTTAAGTACACACATACATACACACACACAAACACACACACATCTCATTTATCCATACTGAAATTTCTCATTAAATGTACAAATAAAAGAAAGCAAAGAGAGGAAAAGAACCAAATGATGTCTCAGAAGGCCAGTCATGTGTCACTAATCTAAAATAGGCTGGGATTCAAAAGCATATCTGTCATCCCAATCTGTACTCAAGTGACCCAGTGCCATCATCTTAATGGGGGTTATGAAGTATAATGTTCCTAGATAGCAAAGTATGTAACATTAATTCTTAATCTGTATTAGATTATTGGTTCAAAGGTCTTATAAATTCAGAAGAGGAGCTATTACTCCATATTTAATGTTCCATATTGAATGACCTATTACTCCATATTTAATTTTCCTCAAATAATATGCTAGGCTTACTTTTGGTAATTATGAAACTAGTAGCCCTAGATGGTTTGCAGGGATGCCTCCGTGCTCTTGCACCTCCTCCAGAACCTCAACCCTCTTCATTTGCCTCATTTTTCATTTTCATCACTTTTTCTTTTCTTCCTTCTTTTTTATTTTCTTCATATGCTATGTCCCTCCCCTTGCTAGAAGTTATATAATTTGTTCCATAAAGCTAAATCTATTAACTTGGTTCTAACAAATATAATTTCTTGGAACTTCAGAAAGAAGAAAGAAATTTACTTCTATCACTCTATGTTTGCAAATACATATTTTATAAATTATAGAATTTCCATTCATTTATTCTTACTACTTTATTTTTCATCATTGTATTGCTGTGTTTCAAAAATTAAAAAGCCCAGTTTTTCCTATTAAAGCACTAGTTCCAAACATATATTTAATGAAATGCAGTTATAAATCTTTATAAAATCTTGAATATCTGCCTGTTCAGTTCTTTGAAAATCCAAATGCCTAATTAGTTTTGAAAGTGAATCTAGAAATTGAAATAAGGGCTTGCTAGTACAACTCAAGCAGTGGTGATTATTTAACAACAGATAACTTCCATCTACTTCTAAAGTTAAAATGTTTGTTGATACTTTGACATTAACCCAAAGCAAAAAAAGGAATTTCCATTTAAAAAAATTAAATAGTCAAAGAAATAGATTATTGAATTGAATAAATATGCAAAAATGACTAATGTTTCAGAAGGTAATTAGAAGAAATATCCGGAAATTAATTACCTAATAAAAATAATTAATAAAAAATAAATGAATTCCTAGAATGTATTTTATAGGATTTGAAACATTAGAGTGAAAATAAGAAACGAAGGGACGGTATATAGCAGTAAAATTAAATGGAGGATAAGCACATAGGAACATGTGAGATCAGAGATTGGTTTACATATCAGCTGGTTAGAAAATAAATTTAGATCCAGGCTCTCTTGAGGTGGGAAGGAGGCAGCTATGTCAAGTAGTTTGGCCAGGTCCTCTCTAATCTTAGTTGTTAAATAAATCACTCTTCCTTTTGCTCTGTATTAGTCCATTTTCACACTGCCTTAAAGAAATACCTGAGACAGGGTAATTTATAAAGGGAAGAGGTTCAATTGACTCACAGTCCACATGGCTTGGGAGGCAGCAAGAAACTTACAATCATGGTGGAAGGTGAAAGGGGAAGCAAGCACTTTCTTCCCAAGGTGGAAGGAGAAAGGAGTGCAAGCAGTGGAAATGCCAGGTGCTTAGAAAATCATCAAATCTTGTGAGAACTCACTCAGTATCACGAGAACAGCATAGAAAAAACTTCCCCGTGATCCAATCACCCCACTCCCTCGACACATGGGGATTACGGATCCCTCCCATGACACGTGAGGATTACAATTCAAGATGAGATTTGGATGGGGACACAGAGTCAAACCATATCATCCTCCTTCTCTAGAGAGCTGAGCATAGTTTGCTCACATTCTTATAGTCCCTGGACCACAGTATTATTGGCGTTTTAAACTCAAGAATCAATGATCATAGGGTGCTGTCTTGTGCATTGCACAATGTATGGCAGAGAGTCCTGATCACTACCACTAGATGCCAATGGCAGTCCTGCCCCACTAGTTTTTATAATAAAAAAATCTCCAGACATTGGCAAACATTATCTGAGAATAAAAATTGTCCCCTACTTGCAAACCACTGGCTTAGATGTAATCTCCAGGTTGGGGCAGTCCCTAGGCTGTCAGACAGTCGTCAAAGTAGTGTGTCTTTTCATGTTCTTGGAGGCAACATGTTAAACTTTGGAAGTGATACATACGAGTGAGAGATCCTCAAGCTTAATCTTCATGGTAAATTTGCTTGTCAGTCCATACTACCTATACATCTGTAGTACAGTATGTTTAACAGTTTGAACACTTTAAGTATTTGTTTGTATGTCTGTAGGCTGACCACCAACACTCTGAATCCAGGGAATGTCTCTTTGCTTATCTCTGTTTGCTCAGCACTTCCAAAATGCCTGGCAAACATATGACCCTTGATAGGCATTTATGATAAAATCACAAAACAATTCCACTGAATTTCTAAATTAATTAGTGATAGCATCATGTGTTCTTCTAAAAAGAAAAGCATAGCTGATGAATTTTATCAAGGTAGAAGTCTACCCCTCAATGAATATGGTGAGAAATTTAAAAATAAATGAAGAATCCTATGGGAGAATTTTTCTCATACTAAGTCCATCATGTGTAGGTCTCCTTTCTCCTCTCACAGTTAGTGACTCACAACTTAGAACAAAATTTTGCTTGTCATGTCCTATTATCTCATAGACTCCCAGTAGTGTGGCTTATCTCCACAACCCCGCTGAAGCCACAATAAAGTCATCACCAAAGGTTGCCCTCTGTGCTCAGTACAGACACACATTGAATGCTCAGCAAAATCTTAATCATTTGATTGAAAACTTTTTTAGTACTTTGTTAAAGTAAATATGAGCTAGTCTATACAAAAATCCAAACTGTTTAGACTTTAGGTTTACTTAAATTACTCTGCCACAGCCCATGTAGTAATTTAAAATCTGAAAGAACTGAAGACAGATATATTTCATTATGCCAAAGTTTAGTTACTCCTGTTCATTCATTCTTTCATTTACTAACAAAGACTGTCTGTTCTTTTATTTAATGCAGAGCTCATAATCTAGTCGTCAAGGTTGCCATGGAAATACACAGATGTTATAAAACACATAAATGTTATGATAAAAATAAATGGACAAAGTCAGTACAGAATAATGGATAACAACATAGACTCTGTAGTCATACTGTCTGGGTTCATATAGCAGCCATGACACTTACTACTAATGTGACTTTGGAAAACTGACTTATTCTCACTGGTGCCTCAATTTCTTCATCTGGAAAATGTCGGTAATGACAATGACAATCTCTAACCTCAGAGTTGTCACAATACAGATTTCTACATTGTTTATTTTTCTTTCAATATTTAAAACATTTTTCCTCCACACTGTCTTTGCTTGCATGGTTTATCACGAGAAGTCTGCTATAATACCGATGTTGGCTTCTCTGCGGACAAGAAGTGTTTTATGCCCTCTGGATTCTTTCAAGACGTTTTCCTTTGTCTTTGGGCTGCACCTGGTTGAAGATGATTGTGTGTGAGTGTTTTGTGTGTGTGTTTCTCCTCAGTTTTCTAATGGGCCCCGGAAAAGTCATTCATTTTCTCTTTGTGTAGTTTTTCCTTGTAACTATGGAAATTCCAACTTCTACACTCTTTACAGGTCAAGACTGAAACTGGAAGTTAGAAACAGGTTTGAAAGGAGATCTTCTAGACTTCTCTTCATAATCCTTTTCCATAGTAAAGACAAAAGGAATGTTTTCAGTTTCCTCTGTCATATTTCAAAAAACAATAAAAAAATATGTCATAAAGGAAACAAAATTCACATCTAGAACATAAGTCACTGCTATCTGCATTTTCTTTTTTTTTTTTTTTTTTTTTTTTTTTTGGAGACAGAGTCTCGCTCTGTCGCCCAGGCTGGAGTCTCACTCTGTCAGCCAGGCTGGAGTGTAGTGGCGCCATCTCGGCTCACTGCAAGCTCCGCCTCCTCGGTTCATGCCATTCTCCTGCGTTCATGCCATTCTCCTGCCTCAGCCTCCCAAGTAGCTGGGACTACAGGTGCCCGCCACCATGCCTGGCTAATTTTTTTTTTTTTTTTTTTATTCTTGGTAGAGACAGAGTTTCACCGTGTTAGCCAGGATGGTCTCAATCTCCTGACCTCATGATCTGCCTGCCTCAGCCTCCCAAAGTGCTGGGATTACAGGTGTGAGCCACTGTGCCCAGCCAACCTGCATTATTCTTTTAGACTCATTATTTGAAGAACATGTTCCTTTTTTATCACTCAAAATTGTACAGGTAAAATACCTCCTTTTAAAAAAATTTACTGTTGAATGGTAGTCTAGATTTTCTATATTGCCTTTCTTTCCTATAGAATATGTAATTCTCTGTGTGTGTGTGTGTGTGTGTGTGTGTGTGTAACTTTACTAGTAAGTTCTTTGGAAGCAAATGTATTAACTCTTCCACCTTTAAAACAAAGTGTCTAACAGTGAGTTGCCTATGTAATGGGGCTTAGCAAAATTATTTGGAATAAACAAATGAATGAAGCATTAGTGTTATTTCCTTTTTAGTATCCATACACACAGGCCAATCTTGAAAAAAATGTGAATTCGTATATTAAATTTCCACCTATTAATTTACTTGTTTACACAGAAATACTCTCCTCTGGGTGCTTTTTGTGTCATTCTCTTAACTTTCCTTTCTACTCAAATGTATTTGATGTAGGTTTCAATTCTTCTGGTCCAATAAGCGATTCCGATGTCCTGATGTAGCCCCCTTTAGATTAAACTGGTCATCCATGAAATAATATATTTGGAACTAACTACTATCTTTAAAAAGAAATTTGCCTATTTGCAGGTAGTCTACACATCTCTGCATGTCAAGTCATGCCCTTTGTTGTCAAGTTCAAATACTCACATTGGCATATTTGAGAATGTACTCATAATCGTATAAATGCCAGAAGGAAGTAAAAGATTAAGCCTACTAAAAAGTACTTGTGAGAGAGATAGCAAAACCTTAGAAATTTGAAAGTCTGAGGCAAGTAGATAGAGCAGTTATCTCCCTATGCAATGGGGACTTCTGTCTCACAGAATTTATATTCAACTATGACCATTCAAGCACATTTTCGAGAAAAGCATATAAAAATCATCAATAGTAACCAAAAGAATGTTTATATGTTAGAAAATATTCTTTAGACAAATGTTCCCATTTTCAGAACTTTAATACTAAGAAAGCAATCGGGATTAATTCACATTTATGTGTAATTAAAGCCTTACTTCGACCAAATTGTTTTTTAATATACATAATTGGTCTTTGTAAATAGACATAGTTCAAGTTGCTATGTAAAAATAATTCCACATGTCTTCAGATGATATTCCTGAGCATTTGAGGTTATTCAATTTTTAATCTGTAGAAACTGTGAGCTAGTGCTTTAAGGATGCAATTACTATGGTCCAAGTAAAACACGAGAACAAATTTAGCAAGAATCAGAAATCTCTTTCTTGTTCTTAATGAATTACAATTACAAAATACAATCACTATGGTAGAGTGCCACAAATGGCAATGGACAATAAAATTATTTTTTTCCATCTTCATTGTTTTGTGCAACAGGATTCAATATATTTATATATATTTCAATATACAAAAGGTACAATTTCAAAAGCATACAATTTTAAAGTCATGAATATTTCCAGCAGTAAATTCAGACATTACCTCCACCATATGCATTCCTGCTGCATTTTAATTAGCAAAAAAGGTTGCAATTAAGGCCACACATCTTATTAATTCTGTAAAGAAATGAAGTGCTCCTTTTTGATATCTCTCACAAGGAAGATTTGGAAATGTCAGAGACTGAGTTATAGGAAAAAGAACATTTCATGGCCTAGTAATTCAGGCAATACACGCCAAACAATCAGAAGGGGAGAAAGATAATTGAAGCAGGTAGGATAAAGGAAAGATTGCAAGATAAACATTATGTATGGAGGCATACTCCTCAGGTAATGAGCAGATAGATCTAATCTTTTGTAAAATGTAATATACAAATAGCCGTTTTCTAGAAATAGACAATACCTGCAGCTATAAAAGAACAAGTAACCAAGCATTTATTTTCTGTAGCTCTAACAATAAGCAGAAACTTATGAGGGTGAAAGAAATTTTTTTAGATTAAGAAAATGGTTCAATTTAGGCTTTCTCACACTGCAGATCAGCTCTCAATTATATGCACCGATGGAAGAGGAGACCTGATTCAGGCTACTGGAAATGGCAAGTATAGAAAAAGGACAATTACAGATGGTTTGGTAATGGAGGTAAGCCCTAAAAGCAACAAAGACCCAATGTCTGCTGACAATTATGTCATGAAAACTCACAAACTGGGGGCACTGTGTACTAATAGTTGCACACAATACACATCTTCTGTTAGGATGTGTGCTGTTGGTACAAGATTTGGAATTATTAGGCAAGGTAACAAACTCTTTTACTTTCTGATCATTAGTGTTTCCATCACTAAAATTGTCTCAATTGGTTATTATCAGGATTCAATGAAATATGTTGTGTGAAAACATTAGGAAGCTATTTAAATTACAGGTTTTAAAATTGTACCACAAAGACAGATAGTTGGTTGTTTTTTAAACATTCTTTCCCAGTACGTGGCCCAGTAACTGGCAAACAGGTTGACACTAAGTATTTTTTGAACAAACAAATACGTATTCTCATTAGTATTATTATAAACTATAAGATAAGTTTCTGATGAACTGTTGAATAAGAGGTATTTTTTCTTATGGCAATAGTAGAGAAAATAATTTTTGAGGAACCACGTAGAAATATAATTAGCAAAATCTAAAACTGTAAACTTTAGTTTATCAACTCTCCTTCAGACTTGTCAGTGATCCTCTTTGCTTGGTCAGCAGTATAATAATATTATGTGATGGTTAATGCTTTGAAAATTTCCTATATTATAGCTAAAATACTCCTATTTAGTGAAACCTAATACTATTTGAGTACATCATATTTCTATAAAATCATATTTATCATTTAAACCTCAGACAATCTGATAGATAGATAGAAACTATTATTATGCTCAGTGAAAAGATGAAGAAACAGAACTGAAATGAAGAAAGTTTTGAAACTTGTCCAAACATAGAACTAACAAGGAGTCCATCTGAGATTTATATTCTGCTGTGTGACTCTATGTCTTGACTTTTTCCTTAAAAATACTTAGTCTTTGGGTAAACTGAATACCTGATTATTGATTTTAGCATAAGAATAAGACATAAAATATAATATTTATTATATGTAGGTATAAAATATATCTTATTTTTTATAAAATATAATATATATAATATATGAAATAAGTATATATATTTGAAATATATTTATACATATATTTATTGATACTAATTTATAAATTTATATTTTATATAATATGTGAAATAAGCATTATATTTTATATAAGATATTATATTTATGTATAAAATAATAAAATTTATAAAATAACATTATATATTGTTTATTATAATTATATAGTATTTATACATTTGGTAGTATCTATTATTCAATATATTTATTCTTTATAAAATAATATACATAATATATAATGTTATATTTTATATATAAGATATATTTATTTATAAAATTTGTAAAATAATATTTATTATTATATATTATTTATTATAATTATTATCCGATATTATATATTTATTATTATATATCATTAAATATAACAATATATGTATATTTATTATTTATAAAATAATACATAATATATTATGTATAATAAGTATATTTTATATAAATAATATATAGTATATAAGGTATTATATTTTATATAAAATAAGATATATAATATGTATTTAAGATATATTATATATTATATACACATTATGTAAAAGATATATGCATTATATAACATACAATGTATTATATAATAAGTATTATATTTTATATGAAATAAGACATATTTTATATCTCTTCTTATGCTAAAATCAATAATCAGGTTTACCCAAAGACTAAGTATTGTTAAGGAAAATGGCAAGACATAGAGTCACACAGCAGAATATGAATCTCAGACAGACTCCTTGTTAGTTCTCTTTGGACAAGTTTTAAAACTTTACTTATTTAATACTTATTATATATTATATACATTAATATGCATATATATCATATATATATATTCTCAAGGGTATGTATATTCAACCTTGGTAGGCAGAACGTCTTAGGATTCCTGTTTTACAAAGTCATCCATTATAAACCCTAAGGATTTCACCTTTTTGTCGATTTCCATCCTTTTATTTGTGAAGCAAAATTAAGGGTAAGAAAAAGATATGTGGATTGCTAATAAACATTGAGTCACCTCAGCCTTGATAGTCTATACTACTTGGGGGTTTAATATTCTTGTAAAATATCCAATGTTCAAAGCATATTTGGGAATTAATTTTAGGTTAGGTAGAAAACAACAGACAATGTTTGGAGTTTAAAAATTAGGAATGTGAAATGCACCCATGCTTGTCTCATTTCTACTTTTATTCCCAAATTCTATAGCAGTCTCCATATGTGAATATTTGATCAAAACATTTTTATTATATAATTAAATGAGAAAATTTGAAATATAATTTTCCTGAAGCATAGTAGAGATACAGAATACAATCCCCTTTCTCACCAACTTAATTTTGTTCAGTATTTGTGAAATTGTCTATAAAAATGTGTAATATTAGTCAATGGGATGGATATAAAATACAATAAAATCACTTACATAATTAGTATAGCAGGAGATTCAAACTGCATTTGTAGATATGTTTGCCTTCTAACCTTACCTTGTTATTTTTGTTTCAATAGGTAGAAACTGTGCTACACTAATCACTGTTATAGCTGAGTTTATACATGGCAAATAAATTAGAATATATGTAAAGTCCGTAACCGAATTAGCAGGGAAGCAATACAGCAGTTCGTAGCCCATTGAGAAAAGCAAATAAAATCATTGGACAAGAGCCTTCTAGGAAAAATCAGAGTGATTACATGAAAAGCACATGATGATGACAATGGTGATTAACCTGATAACTGCGTAGATAAAAGGAGGATAATATTGCATAGTAAAATAAGCTATACTTTCACCTCTTTCCTATCTCTTGTTTCTGAAGTGAAGTTGGTGAATTTCCTAACAACCAAGGAGCAAACTTGGGACTGACAATGTACTGGGAATGTAGTGGTTGGGAATGAGGATTGAGGGAAGGGAGGATAGATGCTTTGATGAAAACCTTGCCTACTTCTTCACTTGTCAACCAGCCAAGTTCCTGTGCTCTCATGTATTAATCCGTTATCACGCTGCTATAAGGACATACCTGATACTGGATAATTTATAAAGGAAAGAGGTTTAATGGACTCACAGTTCCGCATGACTTGAGAGGTCTCATAATCATGGCAGAAGGTGAAGGAGGAACAAAGGCATGTCTTACATGGTAGCAGACAAGAAAGCATGTGCAGGGGAAAAGTCTTTTGTGAAACCATCAGATCTCGTGAGACTTATTCGCTATCATGAGAACAGCATAGGAAAAACCCAGCCCCATGATACAATTTCCTCCCACCAGGTTTCTCCCATGACACATGGGGATTATGGTAGCTGCAATTCAAGATGAGATTTGGTTGGGGACACAGCCAAACCATATCAATTCACAAGTTGGAATTTTAGCAACATAAGCCCTCACATCTCTCAACATTCTTTAAAAGCTAACTGCTTTATACATATTGATCGCATTAAACCTCAGAACACTACTGGGTAGGTAGCAGTAGTATTTCTGTTTTATAAAGCAAATCATAAGAATAATAATAAGTGGATTAAGAAAGCATAGGTTACTTTTCCTAGGTTTTAGAGCCTTCACTAGAATAGAGCTTCATGCGTAAAATCATGTACTTAGTCATGATAAAATAGTGACTCTCATCTACCAACTTGGCATGTAGTGTATGCCCATATCTGTTAATGACTTCTCTGTTTAAGTTGTGTCTCATTTGATGTGTGATTAAAAGTATAGACACAGGGCCCTCTTCACATTTCACATATCCTATGGAGTGCTGGCAGAAATGGAACATAATGTTGGTACTTAGCAAAGAGAAGTATTTTAAAAGAGGCAATACCTTAAAAAGGTGACCAATTAGTAAAAACATGAAAGACTGTGTCATTTCAGGCATTGCCTATTCATTAGAAAAATAAATATTCATGTTAATATAAACACCTTATTAATGATAATACAAAAACCTAAACTCCATTAGAAAAGAAATATATGATACTCAAGCTCTTATGGACTAGGAACTGGGTAAAGTGCTTTATATACATTATTTCATTTAGTCATGGCAATAAGCAGAATCACCTTTACCTCTGCTAAGATGCTATCTTCGTGATTACCTGAGATATTTTCTTTCAATGCCTCTTGGGGTCCAAAAAAGATGATTTTAGCATTCTGGGGAAAGTGAAAGCAGAGTATCTCCTCTTCCTGGATAATGCTCACAAACTGTTTGATATCGCTGCTGTACTGTCAAGAGATAACTCCCCCTTATTGTATAGGAGGTCAGACTGAAGTGGCTGGAATGCAGAGTAATGAGACTAACATTCCGCGGTCACTGGCCAGCTACCTAATTCTTAAAACTTCTCTAGAAACCAGATGCAATTTCATGGCATTGATAAATAAATCACGGGTAAGATTATTTTATTTTGTATCTGTTAAAAAGTATAATAAAGAGCCATTGCCATTGCTTTTCTTAAGTAATAATGGTTAAGATGCTTTCATGTATCCACAGATCTAACCTATGACTCCATAAGGTATAACAAAATAGGCATTAAAAGTAATAACTTGAGATGAGTTAGATCTAATTATATTAATAATACTAAGATGGGAAGTAGTTAAAGGAAAAAAAGAAAAATTAAAGATAGCTAGATTAAGTTTTCTTAGCTTTAACTTGGTAGAGCTTGACCCTGGAACAATGGCCCATGACTCTGATGGTGATGACAGTTTATTGACTCGGGTATGATGTGCCCATCCTTTTCTGCTGTGCGAACGGGAGTCTCGGTGGTTAGCAGCACAAGGTAGGTTCCTTCACAGGCTGGCTCGAGTTTCCCCTATTTCCACCCTTTTGATGAGGACGTGGTTCTCAGGCTGGTGCTGTTTTACTGGGAATTCTAGGGGTGGTGTCTGTGCTAAAAGACTTTTAGTTTTGAGGGAAGGGAAAGTGGAAGAGAGACCAAGTATATAATTTTTACTAAATTGAACTTTTGTTTTAAAAGTGGGGACATCAGCAGTGGACTTTACAGTCCCCAGTGCCTTCTTGCTGAGAGATTTCCTTTTTCTTAGTTTTACTTATGTTGTCTCTGAGGGACCCTTTGGGGCTCCTTGATGTAGTTGGAACAAGATTTCCTTTATAAGGGATTTGGATAACATTTTTTAACCTTTTAATGTAGGTAAAAATCCACATTCTTATGCCTCCTTATAATCCTTTTACCAAAAGTATATTTTACTTTCCTTACACACCTTGCACATAAACTGTTTCTTCAATAGTTTTACATTCAGGAGGCCTAATTACTTTTAAATTATACAACATTTCTTGCATAAATTCCCTTTGATAATTTTTCATGACTTTCACAATCTTCGACATGCCTCAACTTTCTGACTTGTAAACAACCCTTCTTTAAACAACCAGTTAATTTATTTTAGGACAAGAATTTACCATATGACATTCTATTTATATAAATTCTCCCCCCCCCCTTTTTTTTAAGATGATAACCATTCTTTTCCAAAGCAAATTTCCTTCATGTTTGTGGACTAGACTGCCTAAGGCCATAAGATTAGAAGTGAGGATGAATACATGTTACACTGTTAACTTTTAGCAGATTTTACTTCTGTTGAAAACTTTGTAAGTTTGGGATTTTAATTATCCTTTGCAATTAATAAGACGTCATTTAGTCCAAATTAACTTAAAATTGGTATAGATGGTTCCTTCCTGGTTCTGTAAGTACTTTAAGGCTTGGCTGAGTGCAAACAGCCCACACATTTGAGCCGACCAATTATTAGGCAATTTTCCTAACTTCATTTCTGCAAGGGTTTCCCTATCAGTTACTGGATACCCATAGTGTCTTTTTCCCTCAGTCATCCAGGAGGAACCATCTATCATCCTGCCCTGAAGGGAGTCCCTCCTAGGTCTGGTCAGATCTCTGTATTGTCATTAATTAAGGTTTAGATCCCCTGTCAGAAAACCTGCTGAGTTAAGGGACTTACCAGTGGTTAATGTTAAATCATCTTTTTCTAACAGAATAGCCTCATACTTTAAGGTTCTTGAGTCAGTAAGCTACTTTTTTGCTTTTTTGACTTAGGATAGTTTTGACCTGTTGAGGTGTACCCACAATGGGGTTTCCTTTAAAAGTTATTTTTCTACTTTCTTCTGTTAGCAAAGCAGTTGTCACTACAGTTTGAATGCATTTGGGCCATCCGCAGGTTACTGGGTTAAGAATTTTTGATGGGAAGGTTATATGGGTTGTCTGTGGCCTCCGTGCTTTCAGGCTATGCCCTTGTTTATACTGACAACAAAGTGGAATGGCTGATTAAGGAGGGTAAAGCTAAGACAGGGGAAGTTAAAACTAATAGATGTTTTAACCTTTCCACCTATTGGATTTCTGGTAATTGCCAAATGAGGAGGGGGTTTTTGCCAGTCTTGCGTGAGCTTTCTGTATCAGGGTTTTGTTTTCAGGACGTAAGAGTCTATCCATAGATGACAGCATCTGACTAATCTTAAAATTTTCTAAGTTTTTGTTTAGTCCCCAGCACAGGCAAGGATATGATGCCTTTAATCCGTTCAAGCTCAATTAGGCGTTTACCTTTGCTAATTAAATTACTTGTTCTAATATTTGACTAAATAAATCTGAAAACTCCATAAAGCCTTGGGGTAAGACTGTCTATTGGTATTGCTATTTTTGACTGGAGTGAGGGTCTTCACACTCAAAGGCAAATAGGTCCCAGCTGTCCTCTGCTAACGGACAAGCCCGGAAGGCATCTTTTAAATCTATTACCGTAATGATGGGGTGGGTAGTTTGGAGTATCTGATGAACAGCTCTAAGGTCTTGCACTCACTGGTGTGACCCGTCTGGCTTCTTTACAGGCAGTATTGATTGGAGTGTTATAGGGTCACGGAGAAGACCTTCAGTTATCAATTATAGATTTTAAATTTACCCTGGCTTTTAAAGGAATAGGGTACATTGCTTTCTCTTTACCACTTCTATCTTTCTCTTTCTCTCTCTCTCTCTCTGATTCTCTCTCTCTCTCTTTGACTCCCTCTTTGTCTCTTTCTCTCTCTTCTAAGATTTTTTTTCTTTCTTTGAGTTTCCTGGTTTTACTCTTTCTTACCCTTTATATTGTCTGGAGAGTGGGGTTCTGTGTTCTTTATAGGTTTTGGCCCCCTGGGTACTTCGGCTGGTAGTGAGTGGGCTCTTGGGATGATTCCCAAGAGGCAAGTTTATAAAGAGGAGGACAACAGGGATAGGAGAAGGGTCTGGGACAGCAGCTGCTTTTTCTTGTTTTGGGGCCTTTCATTATCCTTCTAATATATTAACATATGCCCTAAAGGACTGTTAGAAGAACTCTGATCACCTTCACCTTTCCCAGAGTCACCTTTACTCCCTATCCTTGTTTTACCAGAAACGTTTCCCATGTTGGGTAGTGGTCAGGTTCAATCTCCTGAAATTAGTGGAAGGCTCAACCCCTCAAACTAGGGATGTCTTGCTTTGCCTGCCCTGGGAGGTTGACCTGTTTCCTCACTTTCCCCCTCTGAACGTCCCTCACACACTTCTCATTCATGTTGTCCTCTCTGGCTGCTCCCCAGAGGGAGAATTAGGCCCCTCTTAGCGTGGGCATGCCGGTATAAATCCCACAGCAGAATCCACCCTAAGCCATATGAGGTAGCTACCAAACTGCAGAGAGGACCCACTCACTCTGTCCAGCAGTAGGACTTGTCACCATCCACACAAACACCACCACAAGCAGGATTGTCTGTGATCATTCATGCAAACACACATTCAGCCCTCCAGAATCTGACCACCCAGGAAGTACTTTACTGGCTCCTGTGGCTTTTCCTTCCTTGTTCTGTGCACCGAATTGTTGCTGCGGTAAGTGAGAATCCTTTACCCCAGGTTGCTGGCCAGTTTCTTTCCATGTTGTTGAGAGTCTAGGTTTATTTGTCACACTGGGTGGGTCTTGATTCCTCACCCCTGAGGCCACCAAAAGAAGGTGGCGGGACCCATCCTCATGAGAGAGGACTAGAGACCACCACCAGAGGACAGTGAGTCCCCACACGGATTGCCACCAAAATTGTCAAAATTGTTCCATCTGCGAGGAGCACCCTTTCTGCAGAAAATAAAAATGGCCTTGTTGAGAAATACTTTGTCTCTGTGCTGACTTTTCTTTGTGGCACTCATTATCTATTTCTAACAGCAGGTTTGTCTAAGCATTCCCAGCTTGAATTTTCCCTTCAGCTTAGTGATTTTGGAGGCCCAAAATATTTTTCTTTCATAAATTACTCTCATTCATCAAAACAGAACACACAAACCAAGTTCATTTTGTTTTTGCTGGGTGTATAGTTTTACAACCTTCTGTGCCAAACACTGAAATGTTAAAATATCTAGCAAAGACAAACAGAAAATTCAGACAAAATGTATGCTGACAATTCTGAAGGCATTTCTATTTTTATTCTACCAATAATTGTAAAGCCAGCTTGTTTAGTAAAGTTATACTTAAGTCAGCTGAGCTTGAAAATTGCTTAGACTTATTTACTTAATATTTTAGCACTTTTTTACTTATAACCCAATTTGTGCTCACCACATATAACAATAAGTGTACATACAAATAAATACATTTAGACATGTATATGCAGTCATAAACAAAGATCCAATAACGTGGAACCTTAGCATGGGATAGCAACATAAGCTTCTTGCAGTTTTTACTTTGTTTGGCCCAATAGATAATCCAATGAAGGCTGTGAACCAAAATTACAGGTAAAGCAGTCTCCATGGCAGTTTGATTTTTAAAGGCCAAACCTCCCTTTTAAAGGCCACCTATGAAGGGAAAATTTACATCTCAAAGTTACAGAACTTAGATCTAAACAAAAGCGTGGTTTGTTACATAAACTTTAAGCCATTGTCTTCCCCATAAAGTTCTTAGTGGTTTCAGTGCAGAGACAGAAATGCCCTTACAAATGGAAGATTTTCTTTAAAGATGTAAATTTCTTTTACAAACAGTTTAAAAGAATGATTTAGTTTGATAGGTAGTCTTTTAACTTGACTTGCTCCTTCATTAGATTACTAACTTTAGGGTAGAGCCCTTTAAGGAACACTATCAGGAAAGTTTTAGGACTAAAACATGCAAAGAGCCAAATAGTCCCCTGTTGTAATAACCACTTATAAACAACACTGCTGTCTGCTATGTCTAACACTGTAGCTGTCATGACTAAAAGCCAGTATACACCAGGGTCAAGTCCTCTCACGATATATTTTCTCATAACTCTGAAAAGCCAAAGCAATCAAGTAACATAATAACAAAGACAGCAGAGCCTTAGACCTAAGGGGATCTGCCTGCTTACAATGCTTGGGATTCCCTGAGGGAAAACACGTTCCTCTAAACAGCAGAGTCTTTGGCACCTTTCTGTTTTTCCTAAGGGATCCCAGGCTGTCAGAAATTTCCTTTTTTTTTTTTTCTTTTTTTCATTTGTTCATTCTATTTTCTTTTTTTTTTTTTTGTATTATACTTTAAGTTCTAGGGTACATGTGGATAACGTGCAGGTTTGTTACATATGTATACTTGTGCCATGTTGGCATGCTGCAAAGAAACTTCCTTTTTTAAGGTTCCTCCTATGGCATCAAGGTGTTACAGGTAGTTAGACAGGTATGAGCAGGGCAGGAGAGGGCTCTTCCCCCACCCACCAAGAATGTCAGACGATCATTGGGTATGGTTCAACGGTTATCACATCACCTCCCTAAAAATGTTAATTTGGCAGCTGGTATCAGGGAGATACAATCTCCTGATGGTCCACAGCTGCCACATTAAAGTGTTAATTAAATGTAGGCACCAGAGAGAGGCAACTTTCTGGGCATGTGCATTAAGAGACAAAATGGCACGAGTATGACCTTCGGGGAGTATACCACCGGAAAGGGAAGAAAGTTTCACATGGGCATGCATACAACTTCCAAAACACACTGCCCATGCTCACACCCAAAGCCTAAGAAGGGCGCTGTGCATGCCTGCAGCCCACCCTAAGCAAAGAATCATGCGAAAGGGGTGCAAGATGCCAGGAGTGGCTCAGCATGTAAAGTCATAAGATGAAGGTTAAATGCTGCACTTGATGTTCACAATGCCTGCTTGGGTGCCTTCCAAGTGTACCTTCCTTTCTTTCCTGTTCTAAAGCTTTTTAATAAACGTTTACTCCTACTCTGAAACTTGCTTCAGTCTCTGTGTTTTTCTGCCTTATGCTCCTCACTCAAATTCTTTCTTCTGAGGAGGCAAGAATTGAGGTTGCCGAAGACACATATGGATTCACCACCAGTAACTTGGTGACCTTCCATCCCTAACAAAGGGTTGTAAGAGGAAGGAGAGGCAGATAGAAGCAAATGGAGAAACAGAGAAGATTCAGTTGACTGAGATGTTGTACAGAGAAAGAAAAAGGGTCTTAAAAGAATACCTATGTATACATAAATAGCCCAAATGTCAGTTTTAACAAAGTTGACTTTTGTGTATAGAGTTTTTTAAGAATAACATTTTCCTAGTTGTAATTCCTACTCAAGCAATTTTATTCTGCTTCTGCTGCTACCTGGGTTCCAACACTGACCAAGCAGCCCACGGAAGCAGCCATCCACTGCAGTAGCTGCTGGCTGCCCTTCTTGCTGCATGTGCTGTCTCTCAGCTAACAATCACTGAGAACAGGAGTAAAGGTGACTATAACACTTCACATTTTCAGGGCATCTCCATACTCACCCACAAGCATTCGAAAGGTGAGCCATGCCATTCAACCTCGAAGTGGCTGCTACCCGGGATTTTGCCTAAAAATGTCTCAGGTGGTTGTGCGTTTCTTGGTCTCTCACTTTCTGGCTAGGGCTTGCCACATGTTTCACAGTTGGTGGGTCTATGGAATCGAGCTTCAGGGCCCAAGGAAGCTGACAGGGCAAAGAAAGAGGGTGATAAATCCAGTTTCTTAGAAAGGAACATTTAAAAGTGACTAACAAAGCGATGTGTATTTTGTTCAGCGATGAGATGAGATGGTGGATCCCTGCCTTTTTAAATTATTCTTCATGTTGGAAGCTTTATGTAGTGATTTGAGATCTTTCATGTTTTTTAATGTAGGCATTTAATTTTATAAAAATCCCACTAATCACTATTTTAATTGCATCCCATACATGTTGTTGTGTTGTATTTTTTTCTTTTCCACTAAGTACAAAATAAAATGAATTTCCTGGGCAATTTCCTCCTTGATCTAGTTATTATTTAGAAGTATACTGCTTAATTTACAAGTACTCAGGAAATGTCTAGATAACTCTCTGTTATTGGTTTCTAATTTAACTCCATGTGAACAGAGTATAAATTCAATTATTAAAAACTTGTTGCGCGAGGCATGGCGACTGACATGGTTTGATTGCGTCCCCATGCAAATCTCATCTTGAATTGTAACCCCCACAATTTCCAGCTGTCATGCAAAGAATCTGGTGGGAGGTAATTGAATCGTGGGGGTGGGTCTTTCCTGTGCTGTTCTCATGATAGTGAATAAGTCTCACAAGAGCTGATGGTTTTAAAAATAGGAATTTCCCTGCGCAAGGTCTCTCTTTGCCTGCTGCCATTCATGAAAGACATGACTTGCTCCTGCTAGCCTTCTGCCATGATTGTGAGGCTTCCCCAGCCACGTGGAACTGTAAGTCCATTAAACCTTTTTTTTTTTTTTTTTTTTTGTAAACTGCCTGGGTATATCTGCAAAACCCTATTTCTGAATAAGGATGTAGTCACAGGTACCCGGGGTCAGAACTCCAACATATACTTTGGGAGGACACATTTCAACCCATAACACACTAGAAACTTTAACCCAGAAATCACAGTTATTTTAAAGTCTCTGTTGAGTAATTCCACCTATGTCATCTTTGAGTTTATGTCTTGAGAATACATCATTTTTGTGCTTGTTTACATACATTGTCATTTTCAGTTAGGTAAAAGGTTTTGTATAAAAAAGAACAGTAGATACGGAGTCATATCCAGCTGAAAATGGGCACTTTTATTTCTCATCCAGTCATTAGTGTATGTATCTTATTGGATCATTCTAGTCACCGGGTGAGTTGGGTCTGAGTTTTGTTTTTGTTATTGCAATTTATTTTCCCACACACTTCACACTTCTCCAGTGGCAGACTTTTGTTACTTGTTATTCAGTGCTAGGCCTATGGTGCAGGCAGCAAATATTTCTCAATCCTCTTGGTCCACCCTCCGTTTGAGGTAAGACCTGAGCTTCTGGGTTCAAGACTGAGCCTTTTCAACTCCCTCATCCATTTTCTCATTATGGCCAATACAACCTCATGTCTGTGTGAGATCTTGAGCATGAGAAATTTTCCCACTCATCTCCCGGTTACAGGTGGCTTTCACTTTTACTCTTCTTCCAAAAATACAATGATCACTAACAACAGTAAAAACCCTGGTCTTCACTTGGTTCCTTGAGATAAAGAGAGACTTTTCTGACCTTGGGAAGCCAGAATGTTCTGCTTTTACTTCTTCAAAAGTGACTTTAGAAATCAAAAGTTTCGATGCCCTTTCTTTTGTGGTTGAAAGTCTTTTTAATGTGTGAGAGAAGAGCTTTAGGAAGTGGGTGGTGTTTCGGTATGTCTTGCATCAGCATCTGACACGTCTCATAAAACTGTGTCACTGAGAACAGCTCCTTTGGCCTTGGTCTAACCCCTACGCTTTTTTGTGAGTACCCAAAGAGGAACTTCTGAGGAAGTGTGTGCTCTGATTTCTGGACTTGTAATTATGTTAAATTGGTGTGCTATTGCACACTTGGCCTTCAGAAATTTGTAATAAATTCAGCTGATTTATTCTTACCCTCCTCTATGGGGGCTGCTTCTTCCTCCCATGCCTGGTAAAGGTGAAACAGTTCATATGTCTGCTCTCCATGGAGGTACGTGTTACTCTTTGAAATTCAGCCCCCTTTGTTGCCTTGTGACCTCAGCTCTTGGATAGGGTCAAAGAAATGTTTGATTTTGTAGATTAAATGGCTTTTCTCATTCTTAGCATGAAAGCAACATTCTTTTGCATCTTTCTACATCCTAATCACATACCGAACTCTCAGTCATTTTTAGGTCTGTGTTGCAATTCAAAGCAAAAGACAAATCTCATACTTGATTCTTTATTTTTCTTATTGTTTGTTTCACCCTACTGGAATAAAAATGCTTTGAGAGCAGGGGTTTCTGTCACTTTTATTTATTACTATAGTTCTTAGAACACTTAAGAGGGGAGTCTGCCATGAAGTCTGCTTCTCAATAAATGTTATTGAATGAATGAATATTTAATAAAATAGTTGAAAACATAAGTATGTTTTCACAGTTTGTACTCAAAAATATTTAATGTAAGTAATATTATTCCCATATTTTGGAAGAAAAAATGATTTCCAAATATATTAAATTCATTGACCTGCATAGCATAGTTTTACTTGGCAAAGAGAGAGGCAAAGTATTGTCAGAGAAGAACAAGAATATTTATGGAGGCAAAAATAGGCTTAAATCCTGACTTCTCTATGGACTATATTTGAGCAAATCACCTAAGTTTTCTCATCTTCAGTATTTTTCCCTTCTACAGAGGTTAATACTTTCTTGTTTAAAATGTTATATTAAATAATTAATGGAATCATTATTTAAAGCAAGTACCACATGGTAGGCACTAAATAAATGTTGTTATTTCAATTAGTCTTAATATTAGCATTATTTTCGTATTACTTTTCTTATTATCTGGATCTTGATTTTGTTGTTCTCTGATACAAAATTTTGGGCAGGTTTTACTTTATTATGTTGCATCTATTGAGAAAATAATGACATTTTTGTTTTTAGTTTTGTTTATATGATGAATCGCATTAATTAATTTGCATAGCTTGAACCAACCTTGCATCCCAGAGATAAAGCCTACTTGACTATGGTCAAATAGTTTTTTTGATGTGCTGCTGAATTCAGTTTGCTAGATTTTTGTTGAGAATTTTTGCATCAGTGTTCATCAAGGATATTGGCCTGAAGTTTTCTATTTTTGTTGCATCTCTGCCAGGTTTTGGTATCAGGATGATGCTGGCCTCACAGAATAAGTTAGAGAGGAGCCCTTCCGCCTAAATATTTTAAAATAGTTTTGGCAGGAATGGTACTGTCTCTTCTTTATACATCTGGTAGAATTCAGCTGTGAATCCATCTGGTCCTGAGCTTTTTTTGGTGGATAGTCTTTGTATTATGATTCAGTTTTGGAACTCATTATTAGTCTGTTCAGGGATTCAATTTCTTCCTGATTCAGTCTTGGGAGCTTATATGAGTCCAGGAATTTATTAATTTTTTCTAGATTTTCAGTTTGTGTGCATAGAGATGTCCATAGTAGTCTCTAGGGAGTTTTTTTGTCTTCCTGTGGGATCAGTGGTAACATCCCCTTTGTCATTTCTAATTATGTTTATTTGGATCTTCTCCATTTTTTCTTTATTGGCATTGATGCTATCTTTCTGGCATTTTGTTGGAGTTAGAATACATGTATTTTAAATTTTTATTGTAACCTGCCCATCACTTTCCAAATGAAAAAGTGGTTGAAATTCAAAATTTTAAATATGAGAGATTGGTGAAAAACAAAATAAGCACTTACAGAAGGTTTTTAGTTTAACACTCAATGAATAATTTTGAGAAAAAAGTTTTGAAATAGAAGTTTTTATTAAAAAATAGTCGATAAAACACAAATACCATTGAGGAGAGTGTCAGGGATTATAATGATAATGATATGATAAATGAATCAGGATGAATCTTCTAGGCCATATTACTTGGGACTTTATTAGCAAGAATAGGAGTGTGGAAATGATTTAAACAGAATAACAAATTTATATAAGAGTAAAGTCATAAATACTTTATTCAAATTCAAATGTTCTGTTATTGTACGTTGTTTGAGACATAGTGCTTTTGTATGTCCAGGGAGTAGCATGACAGCCAAAGGGGGTTGATGGGAACAAAAGCACCATCATGAAAGTTGCAATCGCAAGTCAACTACTAACGCAATAATGATCACACTGACTCAAGAATGAAACCAACTTTCTGTGTCAAGTATAAGTTCTGGATTCCTTAAGCAAATGGTCCAACATGTATCATTTTACTCATTTTTGAAAGAAATGATAGCTGTTTTTGTGTCATTTTAAGAAAACAGATTATTTTTCTCTCAGTGCAAATGTCATGATAAAGACAAGAAATTTTGAATGAACACATCTTGATGATAAAATACATTTTTCTTTTAAGAAATAGAATTCTGTAGGGCTTTACTTTGTGTGTTTAAGAAAACATTCTGAAGCATTATGTTCTAACATACTGGTTAACATCTACTTTTCAAAGTTCATTAATCAAAGAAATTCAGGCTGAATATGAGTGTTTTCTTTTCTTATTTAAAAAAAATTAGAGATAACTGGGACTATTTTGAAGGCTAGAAAGACATTATAGCTGGAAATCATCTCAATGTCATGAAGAAAAACATTTATTTCATAGTTGAAAAATCTAAGGCCTAAATTAAAAAATGCTATAACCAAAGTCACGCAATGATTACCTTCATTGGCTAGGTTTTATCATATTGCCTTGACTGCTAATTAATTGTGCTTTAAATTATAGCTCAAAACTTTTCATTGAATTTTTCACAAATGATATTGTTACATTGATTATGTAGCAATAAAAACATTATTTCATCTAATAGCTTAGAATTTCAACTAATTACTTTTTATGTTTTCAGATAACTTAATGATTTACATGTTATTTTTTCAGAAGAAAAGTTTACATGCAGAACAAACGACACTGACATTCAATGAAACCCAATTTTAGTAAGACATACACACTTTCTTCAATGAACTCATTATCTAGTAGTGAGGCAGACACTAAGAAATTTATATGTATATTTTAATAATTGAAATAATAGAATGATAGAAATAAAAGGCTTTTTGAGCAGCAATTTGATTGTGTAGCTGAAAAGAAAACATGATATGTATGACATGCTTTAAAACTGTAGTATAAGATGCTTAATACAGGGTTTTCTGAAGAAACGCTGCAATGAGAAATTTTTAGTAACAAACTGTACATAGAATAACATCATTATTACAGAGAATATCTACTACCAGTTTGGACCCCAATTTAGAAATGACTTTGACTCCAAATGGTTTGAATACAAGTCTTTCCAATAGAGAGACAACATGAATGTAAAATATTTAAAGAACTCTCAAAACTCAGGAGTACAAAACAAATTGGCAATTACACTCATAAAAAGATACTCAATGTTATCAACAAGTATAAAAATGAAAAATAAAACCATAATGGAAATTCACTGCATATCTATTAGAACTGCTAAAATGGTGGGGTAGGGCTCCTGTCAAAGCCCTCTTTGGGGCTATGGAAATGCAGACATGGCACCATTAACTGAAGCAGCCCAAGGAATCGACTAGTGAAGGAGTCATCTCTCGCCCCCCATCTCCCCTCCCCAGGGCACTGCTGCATATGCTCTGTAATACTAATACAAAAGAGGCATGCCCTGATTAAGAGTCTATCAGCCAACCCCTACTCTTAAAGATCATCTACTGGATTGGAGTCTGAATTATACTACCAAACAAAAATAAATTCCTTCAACACGCAAAGTCCATGAAACCCAATGCAGGAAATTATCTACAACTAAGGAACCCATACAGAGCCTTGGCCCTCTGAAAGCACACAGAAACAAAGGCAATCTACTATACACACCGTACACCACAGTCGAATTCTCAACGGGAAAAAAAAAACTAAGAAGCCTCATTTAAACAAAAGCATTTTCCAACAAAAAAAGAAAAAAAAAAAACACTAGTGACCTCCAATGAAACAGATTCAGCAATTCAAAAAGCCAGAGTGTTTCTTTATCTTCAAATAATTGCACTAATCTCCCAGCTATGGATTCTAACCAGATTGAAAAGCCTGAAATGACAGACCTACAATTCAGAATCTGGGTGGCAAAACACAATGAAATTCAAGAGAAAATAGAAATCCAATCCAAGGAAGACAGAAAAATGCTCCAAGACATGAAAGATGACACAGTCATAATAAAAGAAAAAGCAAACTGAACTTACAGAATTAAAAAGTCACTATAGAAATTTCAAAATACAGTTGGAAATCTTAATCACAATAGACTAAATTAAGCTGAGGAAAGAATTTCAGAGCTTAAAGAATGGTGTTTTGAATCAACCCAATCAGACGAAAAGAAAAAAAAAATTGAAAAAATCCGCAAAGACTCGAGAATATGGGATTATGTAAAGAAACAAAATCTATGAATCACTGACATTTTTGAGACAGAAGAAGAGAGAGTAAGCAAATTGAAAAACATATGTGAAGATATAATCCACAAAAAATTTCCTAAGTTCTCTAGACCAGTTGACACAGAAATTCAAGAAATTCAGAGAACCGCTGTATGATACTATGCAAGATGACCATTACCAAAATACGTAGTCATCAGACTTTCTAAGGTCAATGAAAAAGAAAATATCTTAAAGGCAGCTGGACAAAAGGGTCACATCACTAGCACATGGATTTACATCAGGCAAACAGTGGAGAGATCAGCAGAAATTTTACAAGACAGAATAGATTAGGACCTATTTTTCGCACTCTAAAAGAAAGTGAATTCTAAACAAGAATTTCATATTCCACCAAACTAAGCTTCATGAGGAAAAGAGCAATAAAATATTTTCTGGGCACACAATTGCTAAGATTTTTTTTGACACTAGACTAACCTCACAAGATATGATTCAGGGAGTTCTGAACATGAAAACCAAAGAACAATACCTTCTATTACAAAAAACACACATAAGTACATAGGCCCAGGCCGTATAAAGCAACTGTACATTCAAGACTACAAAGCAACTAACAATTCCACAAAAGACTCAAAACTTCACATATCAATATTAACCTTAAAGATAAACAGTCTAAACACCCCCACTTAACAGACATAGAATAGTAAGTTGGATAAAAACAAGATGCAAAATTCTGCTGTCCTCAAGTGACCCATGTCACATGTAATGACACACATAAGCTCAAAGTACAGGATGGAATAAGATCTTTCAGGCAAATGGAAAACAATAGAGAGCAAGACAGCTATTCTTATAGCAGATAAAACACACTTTAAGTCAGCAAGAGTAAAAACGGACAAAGAAGAGCATTACATAATGATAAAAGGTTCAATTCATCAAGAAGACTTAACAATCTTACATATATATGCACCCAACATTGGAGCAACCAGATTCATAAAATAAGTATTTCCAGACCTATGAAAAGACTTTAAAAGCCCCACAATAATTGTGGGGGACTTCACAATCTTATTGAAGGTGTTAGACAGATCATCAGAGCAGAAAAACTAACAAAAAATTCTGGACTCAATGTTGTCATTTGACCAATTAGGCCTAATAGACCTCTACAGAATAATCCATCCAACAATCACAGCAAATATGTTCTTCTCACATGCACACAGAACACACTCTAAGAGCGATGAAATGCATGGCCATAAAGCAAGTCTCAATAAATTAAAAAATATCAAAATCATACAAAGCATATTCTTAGACTAAAGTGAAATAAAAAATAGAAATCAATAACAAGAGGATGTCTCAAAACCACACAATGACATGAAAAGTAAACAACTTGCTCCTGAATGACTTTTAGAAAAACAACTAAATTAAGGCAGAAATCAAAACAACATCCTTTGAAATAATTAAAAAAAGAAACAAAACATAACGAAATCCCTGGCATGCAAGAAAAGCAGTGTTAAGAGGAAAGTTTATAGTGCTAAACACCTACATCAAGAAGACAGATCTCAAATAAAGAATCTAACATTGCACCTGTGGAACTAGAAAAATAAGAACAAACTAATTTCAAAGCTAGCACAATAAATGACAAATAAAATCAGAGCAGAATTGAGTGAAATTAAGACCCATGAATCCATACACAGAATCAATGATACCCAAAGCTGGTTATTTGAAAAAATAACAAAGGGCAGTAGATTGCTAGCCAGATCAATAAAGAAAAAAGAGATAATCCAAATAATTACAACCGGAAATGATGAAGATTTTCTATTCAATGCCATGGAAATACAGAATATCCTCAGACACTAATATGAACACTTTTATGAACACAAACTAGAAAATCTAGAGGAAATATATGAATTCCTGGAATTATACAATCTCCTAAGATTGAATCGGGAAGAAATTGAAACTCTGAACCGAATAATGAGTTCCAAAATTGAGTCAGTAATAAAAACCCTACTAAACACACACAAAAAGCTCCATACCAGATGGATTCACAGCCAAATTCTACCGGACATACAAAGAAGAGCTGATACCAATTCTATTGAAACTATTCCAAAAAAATCAAAGAGAAGAGACTCTTCTCTAACACATTTTACAAAGCCACCATCACCCTGATACCAAAACCTGGCAAAGTTACAATGATGAAAGAAAACTACAGGAAAATATTCCAGATGAACATATATTGAAAAATTCTCAACAATATAGTAGCAAACTGAGTTCAGCAGTATATAAAAAAGCTAATTGACCACAATCAAGTAGACTTTTTTCCTGGGACGCTTTCTTGGCTCAAAATATGCAAATCAATGGATGTAATTCACCACAAAAATAGAGATAAAAGGAAAAAACCACATGATCACCTCAACAGACACAGGAAAAGCTTTCAATAAAATCCAGTATCCCTTCATGATAAAAACCCTCAACAAACTAGGCATTGCAGTAACATACTTCAAAATAATAAAAGTCATGTATGTCAGATCCACGGCCAACATCATACCAAATGGGCAAAAGCTGGAAGCATTGCCTTAAGATCTGGAAAAAGACAAGAACGCCCACTCTCACTGCTCCTATTCAAGATAGGACTGGAAGCCCCGAAATAAATGAAAGGCATTGAAGTAGAAAAAGAATAAATCAAATTATCTCTCCACTGATGATATGATTCTATTCCTGAAAACCTCCAATGACTTCATCAGGCTTCTAGACCTGATAAACGATTTCAGTAAAGTTTCAGGACAAAAACCACATACAAAAATCAGTAGCATTCCTATATATCAATAACATTCAAGTTGAGAGCCAGATCAAGAACACAATCCCATTTACAATAGCCACAGCAATAAAATATAATACCTAGGAATGTATTTAACCAAGGAGATGAAAGAGCTCTACAAGTAGAACTACAAAACATGACTGAAAGAAATCAGTGATGACACAAACAAATGAAAAAAAATTCATCCTCACGGATTGTGAAAATCAATTATCATTAAAATGTTCATAATGCCCCAAGCAATCTATGTTTTCAATATCATTTCTACCAAACTACCAATATCATTCTCCACAGAATTAGAAAAAAAAGTATTCTAAATTTCATTTGAAGTCAAAACAGGGCCCAAACAGCCACAGTAATCCTAAGCAAAAAGAATCCAAGGCACCACATTATTTTACTTGAAACTATACTACAAGGCTGTAGTAACCAAATAGCATGGTACTCGTACAAAAAACAGACACAAAGATCAATGTAACAGGACACAGAACCCAGAAATAAAGTCACACACCTACCACCAACTGATTTTCACAAAAGTCAACAAAAAAAGGGATGTAGAAAGGATTTACTATTTAATAGGTGGTGTTGGAATAACTGGCTAACCATATGCAGAAGAATGAAATCAGACCTTACCCATCGTCAAAAACAAAAATTAAATCAAGATAGATTAAAGAATTAAAGTAAGACCTCGAACTATAAAAATCCCAGAATGAAACCTAGGAAATAGTCCTCTGGACATCTGCCTTGACAAAGAATTTATGACTAAGTTCTCAAAAGCAATTGCAAAAAAAATGACAAGTGGAACCTAATTAAACTAAAGAGATTCTGCACAGCAAAAGAAACTATCAATAGAGTAAACGGAAAAAAACACAGAATGGGAGAAATATTCACAAACTATGTATCTGATAAAGCTCTAACATCCAGAATCTATAAGGAACTTAAATCAACAAGCCAAAAACAAATAACCCTGTTAAACAGTGGGCAAAGGGCATGAATAGACACTTCTCAAAAGAAGACATATGAGTAGCCAACAGACATAAGAACAAATGCTCATCATCACTAATCATCAGAGAAATTCAAATCAAAACCAGAATGAGACACCGTCTCACATCCGTCAGAATAGCTATTACTAAAAAGTCTAAAAACAACAGATGTTGGCAAGGCTGGAGAGAAAATGGAACACTTATACACTGTTGGTAGTAATGTAAATTAGCTGTGTCACTGTGGAAAGCAGTTTGGAAATTTTTTTAAGAATTAAAAATAGAACAACGATTTGCCCAGCCACCCCATTATTTAGTGTATGTATACCTAAAGGAAAATAATTTTTTCTACCAAAAAGATGCATAAATTCTCGTGCTCATCATGTCACTCTTCAAAATAGTGAAGACATGAATCAACCTAAATGGCCATGAACAGTGGATTGAATAAAGACAATGTGGTACCTATGAAATACTACACAGCCATAAAAAGAATGAAATCACGTCTTTTGTAGTAACACTGATGAAGGCCATTATACTAAGGGAATCATTTTGACTTCAAAAGGCAGCTTGAGGGAACATTTTCTGCTGGTGTAATGCTTCTGTATCCTGATTGTAATGGTGGTTACAAAATCTATACATAACTTAGATTCATAGAACTATATACCAAAAATATATATTTAATTGTATATAAATTTAATAATAATAACAAGAAATGACATTATTATAATAATACACCACTAATTCAATGACTATATTGGAAATATGTGGACTCCAAGTGCTGGAGAGAATGTACAGGAAGTGGAACTCTTCTATTTTCTGATGTAAATTACTTTGGAAAATAGTTTTACATCTTTTTATTATTATTTTTTTTTCAGACAGGATCTTACTCATCACCCAGGATGGAGTGCAGTGCTGTGATCTTGATCACGGCTCACTGCAGTCTTGAGCTCCCTAGGCTGAGGCGATCCTCCCACCTGTCTCCTGAGAAATAGGGACTACAGGTGTGAGCTAACACATCTGGCTAATTTTTGTATTTTTTGTAGAGATGAAGTTTTGCCATGTTGCCCAGGCTGGTTTCAAACTCCTGGACTCAAGTGATTTGACCGCCTCAGAATCCCAAATTTCTAGGATTACAGGATGAGACACCACTTCCGGCCTTACATCCATTTATAGTAAACACAAGCCAACACTATGACCCAACATTTTACTCCTAGATTATATAGTTAAGAGTGTGTATGTCAATCAAAAGCATATGTTAGAGTGTTCATAGCAGCTTCTCATAATTCCAAAATGTGGAAACAACTTTAAAAACTAGTACATAAAGAACGTTTAAATGAGGTGCAATAACATAATAGAGTTCTATAGAAAAATAAAAGTAAACTACTGATAACACACAACAACATTGATGAACCTCACAGATATGCTGAATGAAAGAACAGAAACACAAAGAGAATATTTATATAATTCACTATGTATCTCAATGACAGAAAACACTAATCTCTGATAATAAAAAATGAGAACAGGAATTACCTCTGGAAGGTACTGGGTGAGCTGGAACAGGAGGAGTCATTTTTTGTTGATGGAAACATTCTATATCTCAGTGTGAGTAGTGGTTAAATGGTTACCAACATATAAATTTCACTGAGTTTCATGTTTAAGATTTGTATACTACATATATGCTATATTCAATTTTACAGTAAAACTTTTTTAAAATGAGATAAAAAGAAAGAATTTTTTAAAAAGAAACAAAGGAAAAGGAAAAGAAAGGAGAAAAATTAAAAACTTTCAGGTATCCCTTTCTATTGAGTTCTAATTATCTAAATGCTGATGCTAAAGTAGATAAACTTGGTAAGCCTCCTTCTGCTTTGAAAATATTCTTTTTCTGGCTTATCTTCGTATGCTATTTATTCCACATAGGTATTTAATTATTCCACAACCTCAGTTATTAGTCACATGAATATATAAAAAAGTATGCCAATCAGACAATTTAGTGCTAAGTGACCTTCCTGAGCAGCTAGAGTCCTGAATACAGTTCGCACCATCCTTGCATTGCATCTGGCAACCTACAGAGTAATCATATAGTTGCTTGTATAGCAACTATAGTTGCATGTGCACTTTATCATTGTATTTTATTTCATCCGCTTGACTTATTAAACATAGCAATCCTAGTTATCTGGTAGTCACGGACCCAAAAGAGGAAAATACAATGAACACAGCAATCCTGGTTACCTAGCAGTCACGGACCCAAAAGAGGAAAATACAATGACTGAGGGAATTTGTTATTCTCTATCTTTATCTGGTAAAGCCTGTGATTGTTAACTCATTATTTCCACCAGCTTCTTCTAAGATCTCTGTTGTATTGTATGGTACAAGCTGGGGACAATATAAGCTTTTCTTTTTGCTTCCTCTTGTAAGAGTCACTAAGGTGAGATTTGAAATTTGGAGAGAAGACAACACAATTCTGTTGATTAATTTTCAGGCATATACACGATCAGAGGACTCAGGCAGGGAGCTAAGCAGTTTCTAAAGCAATGCCTGAGAATCACCAATTTTGGTGCTTAATGGAACATAGACACTGGCATCTGTGACCTTTGCTTCCCTAGACTTCCCTAGAGCCAAAGCAGGAACACTTCACCTAAGTAAGGGAAGTCTTCCTAGAAGAAAGGACATTTAAGTTGACAAATAGAATTGGCATCAGTTTAATAAAGTTGGAAACGGAAACACTACTGGGGTCCTCTAGAAGATAAATATATCTAATCTCTTCCCAAACAATACCAATAGATTAATTTAGAAATATCCTCACACATATGAGAAATATTCTGTAATAACACACAAGCCTGTATATTTCAAACATAATTCTTTCACAAGGAAGAAATGTATTTAAGACTGGAATCAATCTTGGATCCATTTGCACCATGCCCATATTGCACTAATACATTTAGGCACTCTGACAGGTAGAATACATCTTGGCCTTTCAATAGGATGTAATTTTACATTAATCTGTATTGAAAGGTGCTAACAACTTATTTAGTTATTACTAGCTACTGTGGCTTGAGTATCAACTCCCTGCCTGTTACTGTGTTTGGCATTTTGTGTTTGTTATTGGATCTAATGTTCCCCTCAAAACTGTCCTATAATAAGGCACCTATTTCACCAAGAAACATAAAGTTGTAGGGAACTATACCACTTGCCAGTGGGATGCATCTACTGTATGCCAAACAGGGGAATGATTCTACCTCTGAATGCAGGACTCGCATTATTTTCTCTACTATACAATGGCTCCAAAGACTAAAAGGCACTTTTCTGGATCTCCTATAACTGATGCAAATCAGTTGTATTTATCTTTTGGAATCCTGGGAATTAGACTACATTTATTATTTTATAGGAAGTAATATTTGTTGAGGACATGTCATGTACTAGGTCTTTTGTTAGTTGTCTTAAAAATAAGGTATCATTTTATTTTTAAGCCTTCTGAGTAAATAGTTTACCTTTACTGCAGAGAATAATTAGAAACTCAAAGAGATACAAGTTCATAGAGTTAATGTAAGAGTGGGACTTTGGATTTGAACTTGGTCTGGTTTGGTATTAAACCTCTATGTTTTTTGCAACTGTCCAATAAGTGTGACCTCTAACAGAAAATTCTAAGAGATATATTAACAGTTAAAGGTATTTAAATAAAAGTAAATTTCTCAGTGACAGTAGATTTAATTCCATGTGTTAAAGAAACTGAAGATTCATTCTGGCAAGCTGCGGAGATAATACACAAAGTTGGGCTGTGAGATATAAATTAACATTCACTAGAAATTAAATATAGGTGTTACAGCAGAGATAGGAAACTAGGTTAACAGACTAGAGTTTGAGGGATGAATAGTTGGTGCCAAATAGGATGCTTATCTAGCTGAAATCTTTACAAGCAAGCTGCCTTAGTGTATGAGCCACTATGTGGTTTTATGAAACAACAACAGATCTTTGGCTGGAAAAAAGTTATCCTGGTGTCTGGACCTGAAGAGCAGATTCCATTGTTGAAAGACCAAAAACATCTTCATTTTCTATAAAAGAGGGAAATATAATAATACAAAGAAAAGGCATTTTTTGTTCATAGACATTTTTCTAGCTGGAAGGCAACTGTAAAATCACTAAGATAATGTTAGTGTATACAAGTAAAAGTGGAGAGCAAGAGAAGATTTACATATCTAAGCCCACAGAGCTTATTAGGTGTAATAACTTAAGTTTCCTTTTCGGAGCCCAGTGATTTCCTACAGCCCACACATTAGTGTGGTTTGGGGGTGAACCTCGATGATACTCTTTCCAAGAAATAGTTATTGATTTTTTACACACAAAGGCATGGTGCTACACAATGAGAGTACATTTTCCACTCAGGCCACAAAATAAGTGAGTCTCTCATTGGATAATATTTATAAGTCTTTTCTTATTTCCACTGCTTGAGCAATATACTGATCATGACAGAGACAAATGCAATCTGTAAAAGACACATAGGTGCACTGAAAAACCTTGCAGTTCAGAGAGAAAGAGATTGATTAACAACTGCAGAGGATATTGTACGAAACTAAAGCATAATGTGGAATTCAATTAAAGGTTTTTGTTAATTAAAGATTGTTGCTGAAGCAAGTGAATAAACGAATACCAAAATATACTGAATAGGCCGGGCGCGGTGGCTCAAGCCTGTAATCCCAGCACTTCAGGAGGCCTCTGAGACGGGCGGATCACGAGGTCAGGAGATCGAGACCATCCTGGCTAAGACGGTGAAACCCCGTCTCTATTAAAAAATACAAAAAATTAACCGGGAGAGGTGGCGGGCGCCTGTAGTCCCAGCTACTCGGGAGGCTGAGGCAGGAGAATGGCGTGAACCTGGGAGGCGGAGCTTGCAGTGAGTTGAGATCCGGCCACTGCACCCCAGCCTGGGCGACAGAGCGAGACTCCGTCTCAAAAAAAAAAAAAAAAAAAAAAAAAAATACTGAATAAGAGTACTGAAGAAAAAATGTCACATTCTCACCCACGTGCTGGAGACTACAAACAGACCAAAATAAAAGTTTGGGAATTTGAAAGACAAATTAACAGGATTAGCCTAGAAGAAAACAATTCTTGCACAAATGTAATTACACATTTATTATGGAGTTAGGAAAAAAATGATATCAAAATGTGCTTGTCTTAATTTAGGGTTATAAAAAATGGACAGAAAAAAGAACTTGCATACAGATAATTTTCAGGGAGATGATCTATGGAATAACAGATTTTAGAGCATGAGACAGAAAAAGAGGAAAAGCTAACTTAAGGTCTATTATTGCTATTTCATCAGTAGGCAGCATGACACTTCTGACAATCATAAAGGATGCTTTTTAGATTGTTCACCTAAAAAGCTAACGCCTTTTCCCACTGTCTGCAGTAACTATTAGTTAAAGGTTGCCTTGAGGATGATAAGCTCCTGCCTTTCCAGATGAAATTGCCACTGAAGAAGACCGGGCAACAGAATGCAGAAAGTTGGGCGGGGTTGATGCGAGGTGAGTCACTGGCAGCAGGAAATGAGTCTGAGCTCCTCATAACAGTTCACAACAGCTGTGGCTGCATCTGAGGTGGGCTGAGAGGGCTTGTCATAGGCACCAGAGGTATCTACTACAGCACTGTACTTCCCATATAATTTGTTGTAAGCCATTTTTATTGAAGACACTCTTCTTTTTTATGCTTATAATTAAGAGAATGTACCCATCCAGGCTGTAAGTTCATTCCCATTTACCTGTATGTGGGTCCCATTTACACTTCATAAGAGAGTCTAATCGCCAGCCATGCTGAAGTCAGAAAAGCAGCTAGCCCCTGCCATTTACTCCCTCATCTGCCTGATTATTTAATGCTTTCTGAATGCTTCCTGATTGATTGAATTGGTATTTTGCTTCGTGTTGCACTTCTTCCACATGATTCCAAACTATTTATTCCACATGCTGATGGAGATGATGACTTATTCATGAGTCACACGGTGATCATCTGATTATTTGTTTAAATTGTAATACTGAGCAAGACAATTTCAGTGATCATTTGCTTTAAAAATAAAAAATATTCTAGCACATTATTAATGAACTTTTAGATAATGAGAGTAAAAGGAAAAATGAATTTTATAATAAAGAGATAATGAGTTAGTTTTTGAATATGCTGTTTGTTAAACAGCAGAAAAAAATAATATGCAAAATAAAACTATCTCTAAAGCCAGAGATCTAGATTTGGGAATTATTGATATTAGATGACTAGAAGATGAATTCCCATATATAAAATTGAGAAATAAAACAGATGAAGATAGATTTCTTGCAGGTGCATACAGAAGGCAGAAGAAGAGTAAGAGAGACAAGAAATAGGGTCACGATTTTTTTTAAAATTTGCATGTATGTTTTAGGAAGCAGAGAAAAGAAAGATTTAATTAAAGTGTTGAGTATTGGTTGTAAATTTGAAATCAAGAAGTGACAAAGGACTCTATATTTAGTGATGTGTCATTTTTCCCCTCATGAGTGCTTTTGGTGAACTGATGGCAAAGTTTATTTGCTGCAGAAGGGCTAGAAAGGGAGTACAATCTGAGGACATGGTGAGAAGCTTGAAACTGAAACCCATAATTTTGAGTGTCTCCTATTATCATGAGTAGATTTTTAATTTAGCATAGTTTCATTTTCATAGAATTTTAAAGACCTTTTCCAGTGAGAAAGAAACAATGGAAACAGAGAAATTGAATCCATTACAGGAAGGCAATCATTGATACATAAATTGATGGAGGAGAAGTTAATCACATAAAAGTAGCCATATAATGTTCCCTTTTCGAAAAGGTGTGAGACAGATACAGTGAAAATACAAACTATCCATAAATCAACTGAGGGGAAGTTGTAGATATAACTGATGATCCTAGTACTCACAGGTAGAACATAAAAAGCGTAAGTTCACTTGTTAGGGGGAAGTGCTGTTTTGGTACTTGAGAAGAGTAAAATAAAAAATGAAACTGTACATGACAGTACATATTTATGAGATAACAGTGAGGTTCTGTTTATATGCCTGGTAGTAGACAAAGGATTTAGGATTTCTGTGGATTATGAGTGTCTCAGAAAGTCAGGATGGGATGCTAACCATTGCTTTACCACTAGCCAAATAACCTACAAGTCACTTAACATCTCCCCATCTTAATGTATCTTTTTCTATTTTTTTTTATGCTGACCAAAAAGCTTTTTAGATGTAAAAGTGATAATAATATGATGAAAATGGAGAGTGACAAATCCAGTAAGATTCACAGAGCAATTAACCCTTGACAGCTGTGTAGGGTGGCTGGCTAAATATAAACACCTACACACCAGGATGGCCTGTCTCCCTTGAGACAAAAGATTGGACAGAGAAGAGAGTCTTAATGGTCATAGTGGCAGGACGCAGACAAATGCCTAGGCAGATAGGGGCAGGTTCCCAAAGAAACCCCACCTTCAAGCCAAAAACAGCCTGAAGGCTGAAACACCCAACTGTTTATTCTGGATGAAAAATGTGACACAGAGTGAGAACTTCTTTCCTGTTTTCTTGCCCTTTCCTGCTTGGTTCTTTCTGAATAATGCTTTTTAATGAATCAAATGTTTCCTTTTCCCATATTACCACAGCCCACCCCTCCCCTATTCTGTGCCTCTAAAAACCTCAGATTCAGTCACCCTGGGGGAGAAATCACCCAACCGTGGGAGTGGAAGACTATCCCATGTCCCCTCTGCTGAAAGCTATTCTGTCACTCAATAAAATTATTCTCTGCCCTCCTCACTCTTTGAGTCAGAATATCCTCATTCTTCTTGGATATGACAAGAGCTTGGGACATACTGAATGTGCGTATAGAAAAGGCTATAACATCGTGGCCCTCTGCCCTCTGCTGGAGGAGGGCAGAAGCCCAATGTGACAGAAACACTGGCAGGGCCTCACCTGCCTTGATGCCTTGGGCCGAGGTACAGCAAGGGAGTTTCTGACTAGGTGTTTCTGGCTGGCAAAAGTGGTGGAGAAGAGTCCTGTGTCATTTTCTGGGAGATCATCTGGGATTCCTGAAGGGTGAGTAAATGTGGACCTACACTCTTCACTTTTTTCTGAGGCTTCTTGTCCTCACACTTTTTACTAAAGACATACGAAGGACCAAACCTCTGATTAGCTAGTTAAGAGTGAATGGCACTACTACAGAGGACAGGATGCGGGAGAGGACACTGCCACCACCATCCTCTTCACTCTTAGGGGTTGAGAGTGCCAGTTTCAGTATAATCTGGTCTTTTTTATGGCACTCTCCTTCTTCCTTTTAGGACTATCACGGCACCTATATTTTCTTTGACAATGTTGGGGTGTTGTTGGACCCTCCCCTTGAATGCATATATCTCTATAACTATCCAGTTATAGGCATCGAAATATGTAATTCAGAACAATCATCAAAAATGTAATTCAGAACAGTGCAGTTTTCATCTATTCTCGGAAGCAGGGAGGAGTCAGTAATTAAAAGCTGTTTGTTTTTTTTTTCCTGTTGAAGGAACCAATTTGCATGAGAGCAAGAGACTTTTTCCACAGGCATCTTCCCCTCCCTGCATTTAAACTGTTTTTACTTCTTTTCTCCACAATGCCAGGAATTAATACAGCCCTGTGAATATGAAAGCTTTGCTATGTTTCTTTTTTTTTTTTTTCTTTTTGGAAGGCATGTTCCTAGGCCAGGTCCCAAATTCTCAGGGACTCCCTGTTCTTTCCCTTGTTTGAGGAGGATTCCGCTCCACAGCTTCACCTTAGCTTTTGGCTTATGATAAGAAAGCAGTGAAGGAGCAGCGCTCCTGGCTGCAGACTGCAGTCTGGCGAGGGCCACCTGGGATTTGTCTGAATGAGTTCATTCACCCCCCTGCGGTTTTTTTTTTTTTTCATCCCAAACTCAATTCCAAGCTTCCAGTTGAAGCCCTAGAAAGGAAAACTGGATTTGAGGGATCCAGAGGCAGATGACAGCAGAAGTCAAGGGGCACAGTGCACATAAGTATGACTAATTCCAGCTGATTAGTGCCCCCCCACCCCCGCCCCATTTCATGGATGGAGATCATGCTCGTATACATGGCATAGATGAGATCTAGGGAACTCAAAGGTTACTGACTGTGGGGAGGACAGGCCAGTGCATAGGTGAGTGTAGATGAATCCTACCCTGTTGGACTCCCTGTGATATGGGTGAAAACCACATTGGCACCCACAAGCGGTAACTGCTGAGGTTGCCAGGACTCAGAAATATAAGTATGGAAGAAAAAACGGGTACACTTTTTTTGTCTCTCTCTCTCTCACACATACTCTGTGTATTCAACGGGAAGAGAAACAAACTAAGCGACCTATTTTTCCCCTGTTTCCAGATGGGTAACCAACTATCATCAGTCTGTATTTCTCTTGAGTGCATCCTGAATCACTGGGACTCCTGTGGAAAAAAAAGTGCCCAATTTTTCTGTTTCCTCCTCTGTCCTCTCTTTGTGGATGAGTAATTGTGTGTCCATACCACGGGACCCTCCCCTTGAATGCATTCCTCAAACTGAGAAAAATTTAATTTCCCCAAACCTTAAACCATTTGGTTTAAAAATGAATCAGGAAGAAATTACAGATCTAACTAAGCAAATCTCTTGAGGAGGGACAACTTTTACAGTATGCAAATAAAACCTCTTTGTCTGTTCTCCCTTTACGGGACTCCAGGGTCAAAAGGGCTCCATAGATCAAGGGAAGACAACCCAGCAGCCTGACATGCTGGCAAAAGAGTAAAAGCTCTTACCAGTCAGACTTCTGGCCTCTCTCTCTCTGTGCAAACTGGTCATAGGTGTGGTAAAAAAATCACTGTTTACATCCTCTGTAAAGTTTTGATTAATGGAAATAAGAGTTTGTGAGCTAGTCTTATGCAATAGCCAATTTGGTGTGATTTGTGTGTCTTTCTTTATGGTTCTCTCAGAAAGAGGGGTACCTTAGGATAGAGTGCGGGCCTAGGATCCCATAAGCTCACTATTGAAGCCAGCCTCACAAACTGGTTAGTAAAAACTTTGCGACAGCTCTCTGAAGAAACAAACAAACAAACTGGATGAGGTCTCCATCTTGTGTTCATCCTTGGGAGCTTGACCTTGTAACCATGTGGCAGTCCTTTCTTTTGGTCTCTGCCATTTTATAATGACAGCCTGGGTTCAACCCTGGCTTAGGAAATGACTACTTTCTGGTTAACACCTGTGTGACATTTGCTGATTCTCTTCCCTTCCATGAATGACTTCTAGATTCCTTTCTTAAATCTTTCTTTCTCTGAGCTACCATTGAAGATTCTAGATATTGTAAAAACTCCTTATCACCTCCTTGAAAAATACCTCATACACTTGCACTTAAGTCACAACTATAGGTAACACTTGTTGGTTTCACCTGTGAGGTTACTTTTGGTAAAGTTCAAAAGCGAGAAATATTAGTCACTTGGTGGGGCTAAAGTAATGTAACGAGGGATTTTAAATAATTTTTTTAAAGTGCCATGTTTAAAAGTCAGCTTAATGAAAAATGGATATCTAGGCTATCGGTATATTTAAAGGATATTTATGGGTTTTTTAAAATTTTCTTGGATCTTGTTTTGCTGGAAAAAAGGTTTTTTTCCTCTCAGTCAGCTGAATTATCTTTATTCACTTTTAATGTATACACGAGAGGTCCTAACATAACTTCTGATAGCTTGGGACTCCTTGGGAGAAACAAAGAAGGCACCAGAGACCCAATTTTGTAAAAAAAATTATCTGTTTTCCTTGTGGAACCCCAAGAATTAGAAGTGGATAGATCCCTCTAAAAATCTGTTTTTGTCTTCCAGCTATACCTGCTTATTAAACCCTAAAAACTGAATGTTTTCCTAGCCCTATTTCTTGAGAGGCTTCACCATGAGGCCAATAATTTAATTAAGAGATTGGCAAATAAAAATCGTACAACTACTGGATCTTCTTCTGTCTGTCTGCATATATGTTTTATGTGTGTGATGTCTATATATAAAAGAGCTCTAAGCAATTGGCACAGAGAAATACAAGGGCTTAGAACAAATATTTTTAAATAAAAAGCAAGCTGTAATGTCTTTCAGTTCACATGATTTTACTATTTGAAAAATAAAAACAATTTTAAAGATTATTGGTAAAATACAAATGTTTTCAAAATGTGAACATGTGGTCTAAATCATGTTCAGATATTAAGTTTGCTAAATGCTTTAAAGTAACAAACTGCTTCTTTGGCTTTTGAAAATTGTTCAATTTGCCTGCTTTACAGTTTGGTAAGGCCTGAGGACATATGAAACTAACCACACCTCCAACTATGCTGGAAAAAGTCAGACCTTATGTGCAACTAGTATGTAATTAAAATACCTTACCAGGTTTAACATTAAAATTAAAAATCGCTAAGAGTTACCATTATTATATGTAATTGTTATACTGAGACTACTGAAAATAGATTTACATTCAAGGTATATAAGGAAACTAAAATGTGTTTTTAGTAAAAGATTATAAAAAGGCATGAGAATGTAAATTTTTGCCTAGTTAGAGGGTTAAAGGATTGTCTTAGATAAGATAAAGTTGAAGATTTAAACAAGTTATGAAACCTTTATAAAATTTAATCTTAGAAAAGAAATCCTGTGTGTGAACATATTGACAAAATTCAAAAGAGTATTATATGGTTTTTCTGTAAATTGAGCATCGAAATGAAAACACAAGATTTTCTTAAGGCATTGATCTGCTCTTTAACAAAAATTTTTAAGGATTATAAAAGGTGTATAGGAATCTCACCTCGTAGTCAAACTGATTAAGATTGGATAGTATTATCTACAAGGTTTCATTTAAAAATTGGGGTTAAGATTGATAGTAGACTAACGCAAGGGTGAAATTTGGCTTTCTCTTGAATAAGATTTTCATGTAATAGTAAAGGATAATGAATGATTTTTGTTTGCCTTGTGAATGACCTACCAAAAAAGAAGATAACAAGAAACAAATTGTTTGGAAAGTTAAGTCTTCCATCTTAATGAGTAAAGGTTTTTGCCTTGTTTTAACATATTTGAGTCATATTTTGGCTAAATGAATAACTTAAGGTAATCTGGAGTTATATTTAATAATATGAAGTGTTTTAAATCTGTAACATACTTAACAGGCTTCCCCAAATCAAACTTCAGCTTCAAAAGTTGTTTTTTCCTGACCCCTAACTTCTGAATGCTACAGAGGGCCCCTGGAACATCCAAAAGAGAGGTGAACAGGGCTATTTCACATGCTTAGTTACATGGGATTGCCAAAATAAAAATAAGGTTTAATCTTCTTCAAGCTATATTTTAGTGAATAATGTTAATATGTTTCAAAATTGTATGGCATTTATAAAATTCTGATGTCCTACTATATGCCACCAATCATAATAAAGCTTGTAATGTTAAGTTATTGTAAACCACAGATATAACCAAATTTCTTTGTCAATCATGTTTTTGACTGTAACTCCTCTGGACATTTTGTAACTCACAGAAAATTGCTGTCTTGCTTTGATCCTTTACAAAAGATCGTTTATAATTAGCTGTAGGACTTCAGCAGGTACTCTCAAATGCAGGTTTCTGATAACTTTGGATATTGTGATAACAGAATAGAAGAAAAATATACAGGACTCATGAAGAGCTGCAATGTTCATGAATATCAAGCAGAGAAAAAGTAAGTGGGATTAATTAAATAGAAAACTGTAGTAACCCTTTTTAACTTTTTCTTAAAACATTGCTGAACCTTGTTTTATTTTTCAGAACCAAGGAAAATTTGAGCCATCTACAACTTTTAACAATTGAGTAAAGTGTATTCCTGTGAATAAAATTTGAAGCATAGTTGTTTCTCTTTGCCTGGTTTCTCCAGAATTTGGAAACTATTTGTGAGTATTCTTAACTTACAGCAATCTAGTTATTTATATGAATCCATTTTCTTTTGCAGCAGGACACAATTGGACAAACTGATGTTTTATCAAGGGTTTGACTAGAATGGTATGCTTTCCTTTAGGGAATTAAGCTTAACTTAAACAGAGCCAATATAAATCCCTTGGGAAAACTGACCTCATGCATTGTCTACAAAGTCCCTGTACAGGGTTCTTGACCTGTGGTGAGTAAAGAATGTCACTGTCTAACAGGTCTAGGAGCCTCAGGCTATCTTGGGACCTCAGGAAGAGAGGAATTTACCTGACTCACAGATATTTTAGGGTACAATCCCATGGCTGGGCTTGACTTTAAAAGGTCTTATCTGAGATTCCTTGTGAAACAGAGTTCACTCAAAGCCAATTTAGAAACGCCTGTGTGAAAATAATTATTCTTGCTGCACTTTATGCAAATAATCAGGCCAATATAAGACTGAAGTTTATTTTACAAACAACTCAGTTCTGCCATTTTTTTTAAATAGACCAGAGAGAGAACACTTATGTTTCGAAACTTATATGCTTTTTATTAAATTCTAGTCTCCTTAGTAGTTTAAGTTTTTGTCTGCATTTTAGACTAACCCTGTGAATTAGTCTGTTCTCAAGCTGTTAATAAAGCCATACCCAAGACTGGGTAGTTTATAATGGAAAAGGTTTAATTGACCCATGGTTCTTCATTGCTGGTGACATGGAAACTTACAATCATGGCAGAAGGTATTTATTTACAGGGAAGCAGAAGAGAGAACGAGTACTGATGAAGGGGAAAGTCCCTTATAAAAGCCATCAGACCTCATAGAACTCACACACTATCAGGAGAATAGCATGAAAGAAACTGCTCCCATGATTCAACTATCTCCACCTGGCCCCACTCTTGATGCACAGGGATTATTACAATTCAAGGTGTGATTTAGGTGGGGACCATAGAGCCTAACAATATCATTCTTCCCCTGGCCCCTACCAAATCTCATGTCCTCACAATTCAAAACACAATCATGCCTTTCCAATAGTCTCCCAAAGACTCAACTCATTCCAACATTAACCGAAAAGTCTAAGACCAAGATCTTGTCTGAGACAAGGCAATTCCCTTCCACCTCTGAGCCTGTAAAATCAAAAGCAAGCTAATTCCTTTCTAGATACAATGGAGGTATAGGCATTGGGTAAATACACCTGTTTTAAATGGGAGAACTTTGCCAAAAAAGGGGCTACAGGCCCCATGGAAGTCAGAAATACAGTAAGGCTTCCAAATCTTAAAGCTCCAAAATGATCTCCTTTGACCCCATGTCACATATCCAGGTCATGATGATGCAAGAGGTGGACTTCCACAGCCTTGGGAAACTCTATTCCTGTGGCTTTGTAGGGTATAGCCCCCCTCGCTGCTTTCATGGGCTAGCATTGAGTGTCTGCAGCTTATCCATGGGCACAATGCAAGTTTTCCGTGGATCTACCATCATGGGGTATGGAATATGGCAACCCTCTTCTCATAGCTCCCATAAGCAGTGCCCCAGTAGGGACTCTGAGTGGGGGTTCCAACACCACATTTCCCTTCTGCACTGCCCTAGCAGATGCTCTACATGAAGGCTCTGTCTCTACAGCAAACTTTTTCCTGGACATCTAGGTGTTTCCATACATACTCTGAAATCTAAGAAAAGGTTCCCAAATCTCAATTCTTGCCCTCAGTGCAGCCATAGGTCCAACATCCCATGAAGCCACCAAGGGTTGGGGCTTGCACTCTCTGAAGTAATAGCCTCAGCTGTGTGTTGGCTCCTTTTAGCCACAGCCAGAGTTGAAGCAGCTGGGACAGAGGGCACCATGTCTCAAGGTTGTGTAGAGCAGGAGGACTCTGGGCCCAGCCCACAAAACCATTTTGCTTTTCTAGGCCTCCAGGCCTGTGATAGTAGTGGCTGCTATGAAGATCTCTGACATGCCCTGGAGTCATTTTCCCCTATTCTTGGTAGTTAGTATTTGGGTCCTTGTTACTTATGCAAATTTCTGCAGCCAGCTTGAATTTCTTCCCAGAAAATTGGTTTTTCTTTTCTACTGCTTTGTCAGGCTACACATTTTCAAAACCTTGATGCTCTGCTTCCTGTTGAACACTTTGCTGCTTAGAAATTTCTTCTGCCAGATAACCTAAATCATCTCTTTCAAGTTCAAAGTTTCTCGGATCTGTAGAGCAGGAGCAAAATGCCACCAGTCTCTGCATATCACCTTTATTCCAGTTCCCAACAAGTTTCTCATCTTCATCTGAAACCACCTTTTAGCAGGCATAACTATATCCTCTAGTTATCTGGGCATGTCAGCAGCCCTGGGAATTTTGAGCTGTCTTTACTCCCTTGTTTCATTCTGATACATGTCGTCTAATAATCTGGTTTGTCTCTTGTTGCCTTCAGGCTGTCAAACTCCAAATGGTCATGCAACTGGAGCCTCATATTATGGCTGCCATTTACCAGAGACCCTTAGATAGGCATATGAGAGAGATCTGACTGCCCTCTTTCCAAAACAGCTCACCTGTCAGCAGAAAGCAGTTAAGAGTGATCACCATCCTTTTCCTAAGGGCAGTGTACCTCTTGATAGGGGAAAATTAATAGTGGCAGGAGGCAGACAAATGCCTAGGCAGATAGGGGCATTTCCCTGATAAAACCCTACCTTCAAGCCAAAAACAGTCTGACTGAAAGACCAGACTGCTGGTTCCTGATGAAAAACATGACCTGGAGTGAGAAATTCTGTTTCTGTTTTCCTGCCATTTCCCAATTGGTTATTTCTCAATAATGCTTTTTAACCAATTGAATATTGCTTTTTCCAAGACTACCTATGGCCTGCCCAACCCCCATCCTGTGCCTATAAAAACTCCAGACTCAGACACCCTGGGGGAGAAACCACCTGACTTCAGGGGTGGGGGACCACTCTTGTGTCCCCTCTCCCCTGAGAGCTGTTTGTTGTTCAATAAAATAATTCTCCACCCTCCTTACTCTTTGTTCATTAGCATATCCTCATTCTTCTTGGATGTGAGACTAGAGCTCAGGACCCACTGAACTTGTGTACAGCAAAGGCTGTAACATCGTGCCCTGTGCCCTCCACTGGCAGATGGTAGCCACCCCATGTTACAGAAATGTAGGCAGGGCTGAGCCAGCCCCATAGCCGCAGGCCAAGGTTAGGCCAGGGTATTGTCAGTTAGGTGTTTCCAGTTGGTGAAAGTGATTAAGATAAGTCCTGCATCAATGACAGATTAGATACTGTCTATTCTATGTATCTCACATGCAAGGAGCCCTGTAAGATAAATTTTTATGTTATTGTCTACAGAAAAGCAACCCTCTACTGTGAATATACATAGAAAAGTGTCCTCACTATGACACATCATGGGTGGACCAGGAAATCATCATCTTTAATATGAACTTTGGAGTCTATAGATATGTAAGTTTACACATTTTGTTCCTGGTCAAATTAATCAGTCAAAAAGTCTGAGGATCGTGATATTCATATTTACGATTTTACAATTAAAATCAGTGTATAATTTCCTAAGAGAAATAGTAAGATATGATGGAAAAAATGCAAAGATATTTTGAGGAAAACACCAGGCAATATTAAATTTCTAGTGTCTGTAATTTTTCCCTAGAAAAAGCATGTTATAAATTATCCATTCATATTATCAGTTTTAATCATTTCCTTTAGTTTAGATTGACGGTTTCCTTTTCTCACAACCTCAATCCTAATACTTTTGAATAGAGGCAATTTGTAAAGACATGCCCTGAGGAAAGTTATATTTATGCACCATGCTTTCCTAGTATTTAAATAAAAAACAGCCTTCTATTATTTGACAGAAAAGGTAATGAATAAAATAACAGCAGGATGAAAGAAACACTTTCTGGTGAGGATATAGCTATTGATAGCATAGAAATAACTTCCTATCTTTGACAGTCAAAATGGTTCACAGTTAAAAATCTCATAAATATATTTTGTGGGATTAGAGATGAAAGAACTGATTCAGTTCCTACTTTGCTGAGCTGTTTTTGTTTTATTCAGCTTTATTGACTTCTTTTTCCTACACCTTGTCCCCTAGATTATTTCTCTCAGCCCTCAAGAATCAGCTCCAGTGTCATTTTCATTCTGAACGCTTCCTGTTCCTCCCCAGGTTGTATTGGTTCCTCTTAAATTTGTGCTCTCACATCATATAATATTTCTTGTACTGCATTTGTATTAGCCAACATCAAGTTAAGAAAATATACCCAATGCTACTTCTTTCAAATGGGAAACTGAATACCAGGAACTAGTTTTAATGTGCTGAAAGAACTGGATGAACAACAGAAGGTTAAGTTCTCTCACCAGTTGGTGGCTGATTCAAATCTAATGATTAACCAATAAGCTGAATGGGAGATCAAGTAAAAACGTATCATGAGCCAGGAAAGCATTATCTCAAAAAAGATTGCCCAAAGAGACTAAACTAAGTTAAGGCAAAAATACCAATGGCTTCACTTTACAAAATGGAAACTCTACCCTTAGCACAGTAGTCATTAGCGTACTTGAGTCTTCCTCCTCTGAGTGTTCCATCTCAGAGATATTAACATATTTAGACAGAATGTCTAACATAATTAACATAGAATAGAGTGGTGTGAGTTATTAAGAAAAATATTCTAATGTGTATGAGCTTTAGAATTAGAAAGGTTGGTTAGTTTGCTCTATAAACTCAAATGAGGAAATACAATTTGTGTCTCACAGAATTGCTGATAAGATTGGCGAACATAAATTCAAAAAGAATAGTATATAGTGTGTGCTCAATCACTGAAAGCTACTCTTTATATTACTCTTTTTCATTAAAACTCTCTGTTTCCTTTTGCTCTGATTCTGTCTTTAGAAATTCACATTTAGGATGAGTCATTTGCTTTCTGGATATGTTGATTCTGATCAACTATAGCCATACATGTAATTATTTTCACACACAGATTATCTTTTGATTCCTTCTTATTTGGATCACCTTCAAGCTATAACCAATATTTCTGAGTGAACTGAGAACCTACCCTACTTTTTGGTTGGCCCTGCTTGATGACCAAATCTAGGGTATGATGAATTCACCTAATTAACCTACCTTACACACAAATGGTGACAAATCTGTCTGCTTCTTTTACTTTGCAGGCATCATCACCCCATTTATTCATAATTTGACAAGTTGCTCCCTTTTTAAAAAATTCAAATTTCATCAGTATCCAAGATTTCTTTCACATGACAGTGATATTTTTTGTTCTCAGGGCATGCCCATAGGGTGAGCAACATTGGCTTTGATTAACAGAAATAGAGACAGAAATTTTATTTTTAAAGAGTAAGTAGCTTTTTAAAAGTATAACAAAATATATTTTTGCAAAATATCAATTATTTACCAATAGTTAATTAAAAATAAATAAAAATACTTCAAAACATCCTGCACAAAAAGAGCATACAAATTATATTTACTTAATAACAATTTTAGATATAAAAATGCTTTTAATTTAAGAACTTACTACACTAAAATGTTCAAAACCAAAGAACAAAAACATTAAGTAAATTGAAACACTCTTTGCAAAGATTATAACAGTGAAGAAATTATGACAGCAAAAGAGATCTGACCTATCTGACTTCATCTTGCCTTTAACCTCCAAGCTGTCCTTATTCATTCTTGGGTGTAGGTTGAATTAACTTTGAGAAGAACTTAGTCTATAGTTTAACATTGACACAAAGATGATAACATCCCCTCCCCCAAAGGAACCCCACTTTACTTGAGGACCAGATCATCTCTGTAAAACTAACAAATTATCCACAAGACTAGAAATTATGGCTCAGGAGTCATGCAGCCAGAGGCCACAAGATTCCTCATCTCCCTAATTACTCCTGCGGATAACATTACTGTCTTAAAGCCTAGGATTTATCTTCGAGATATTTTTCAGACCCTGTATTCTGATGGATCAGCCAGCACCACCCAGACTAATAAACTAGTTCATCTTGTCTTGTAGTCCCCACCCAGAAACTGACTCAGTGCAGGAGAATAGCTTTGACTCCCTATAATTTCATCTCCAGCCCAACCAACTGGCATTCCATGTTCCCTGGAGTCTCTCCTGCCAAACTATCTTAAAAAACCCTATCCTCTGAGTTTTCGGAAAGGCTGACTTGAGTAATAATAAAATTTTGGTCTCTCTTTTAGCCAGCTCTATGTGGATTAAACTGTTTCTCTATTGCAATTGCCCTGTCTTGATAAATCAGCTCTATCTGGGCAGCAGACAAGGAGAAACCATTGGACAGTTACAAAACCGCTTAATGGTGTATGATACCATAATTTTATTTCTGTAACACTGCAGGCAGATTTTTATGCTAGGAAAAAAATGAAGAAAAATGTAGATTAGAACATAAATAAAAGCAATGGGTGTTCATCAATTTCTGGTAACTAAAACTTACCTTTGTATGGACTGGATGCTTTTAAGCATCAATTGTGTTGATAAAAATTTTATTACATATTATTAATACTTTTTACTTCAGCAAAAATGCTTTTTACTGATATTTCAGAATCCTGTTGTACATTTGTCAAATTTATAAACACCTGATTAACTTTTCAAATTTAACTATCAATGATACCCTTCAGATGTGGTTTTCATTAAAATTCCTTATAACATATTTTACCCCAATGAACCTAGGACCTAGAATAGGGAAGACACTAAAATCTACTTAGATAATTGGTCTTAGAGATACTTTATTCAGAAAGTGATTATTGAATGCCTAGTATATTCCTAGCTTTGTCTAGATAAAGCAAAACAGATATAACTCCTCTCTTTGGGAGCTCCACATTGTAGTAAAAAGCTTGAGTACTGCTTCTGAATCTCTTATGAGCACTCATTTCATTTTACAATATGAGTATAGATGTCTATTTCCTCTATGAGAGTAAATAAAACCTTTCTTTATGCACATCATTCTTTGGAGTCTCATATGACAAATTTTATTTTATATTTTATTTTATTTTATTTTATTTATCTTGAGATGGAGTCTCTCTCTGTTGCCCAGGCTGGAGTGCAGTGACTTCATCTTGGCTCACTGCAACCTCTGTCTCTGGGATTCCAGTGATTCTCCTGCCTCAGCCTCCCAAGTAGCTGGGATTACAGGTACCTGCCACCACACCCAGCTAATTTTTATATTTTTAGTAGAGACAGGGTTTCACCATGTGGGCCAGGCTGGTCTCGAACTCCTGACCTCAAGTGATCTGTCCACCTTGGCCTCTCAAAGTGCTGGGATTACAGGAGTGAACCACTGTGCCCCTCTTGGAAAAAGTTTTAAATATAAAATAATTTGACAAGGCCTAAATTCTGATGTATTTAGTTCCTATTTTCTATTATGACAATGTCAAGTGTTCATTTTTGCTTCTCAGTTTTCCCAGTATACCTTCTGCAATTTTGTAATCTGGTTGGCTTTTTCTGTGACACTTTGCTACAGTGCTCTGTTCCCCTTTACTGTTTTTTTGTCCTTTGCTACTTCCTCCTTACTAAAAAGCTAATCATCAAGGACTTTCCTACCTTTCTTTTTCTGGTTCATATGTACTTTGATTGATTAATCTTAACACTTCCTTAAACACTGAGTTTTTAATAAGTAAATGAATATCTTTTGCATTTATTTCAGTTTTGTTATGAAAATCAGATCTTCTTTGCAACAATACTCTCTTATTGAATACCATATAGAACTCCCCAAAAAGCTGATGGTTTCTGTTTTAAAAGTGGTAATAAAATACATTGATAAATCCATACTTTCACCAGAATGGATCTAATATGTTATCAATTATCACCACTGAAATCATTGAAATCTGCAAGATCATAGTTAAAAGTATTTGATGTGGTGTGCCAATTTATAATCTAAGGATCAAACTTTAAAAATCAATTTCTTGCATGTTGATGATAAATTAAATTTTATATAAACACATGGAGCTTATAACTTAAAAAAACTAAATAATAAAAATGAAGATATTTAAGTATTCATTGATGTGCCTGTTACCTTCAATGTAAACTATATATAATTAAGAATTTAGCTATTTATGTGTCTTGCAAATCAGATGCTATTAAAAAACTGTTGTCTATAAACCACATTATTCTTAACTCAGTAATAAGTTAATGATAAATAATTCAGGTTCAGAAATTTTTTACTAAATAGATTATTTTTTAGAACACTTTTAAGTTTGAAGAAAAATTGTACTGTCCGGTTATATGGCCTTGACCAAATGCATACATGGCTTTGACCAAATACATGCATAATGCCATGTATCACCATTATATTATTATACAGAACAGTTTCGGTATTATTCTTAAATTTCCCGTGATCCACATATTCATTCTTACTTCCCCTCTCTCTTGACAACTATTGATCTTTTCACTTTCCCTGTAGGTTTCTCTTTTCCAGAATGTTATACAGCTTGAATTGTATACCATGTAGCCATTTTGAACTGGATTCTTTCACTTAGCAATATGTATATAAGGTTTCTCCATGTCTTTTGTATTTTGATAGTTCATTTATTTTTAGCACTGAATAATATCCTATTGTATAGATGTACTATAGTTTGTTCATTCAAGAACCTATAGAAGGATATCTTGGTTGCTTCCAAATTTTGGTAATTGTGAGCAAAGTTGCTAGAAATATTTACATGCAGGTTTTTGTGTAGACATAAGTTTTTAACTCACTTTGGTAAATACCAATGAGTGCAATTAATAAATCATATGGTAAGAGAAGAAGGCATAAATCATATGCCTTCAAAGAGGCTAAATCATTTTGCATTCCCACCATCAATGAATGAGAATTCAGGTTGCCCCACATCCTTGACAGAATTGGTATTCTCAGTGTTTTGGATTTTAGCCATTCTAATAGTAGTGTGCTGGTATCTCATTGTTGTTTAAATTTGTATTTATTTAATGATGTATGATGATGAACGTCTTTTAATACACTTATTTGCCATTTGTATATCTTCTGTGGTATCTTTTCAGATCCTTTGCTAATATTTAAATTGGGTTGTTTGATCTCTTATTGTTTAGTTTTAAGAGTTCTTTGTATATATTGGATTCAAGTCCTTTATCAAAAAGATGTTTTGTAAAATCTTTTCTCCTAGTATGGGATTTGTCATTTCATTCTCTCAACAGTGCCTTTCATAGAGGAGTAGATTTTTAATTTTAATTGTCACACTTAACTTTTTTCTTTCATGGATCTTGCTTTTGGTGTTGTATCTACTAACTCACCATGACACTCAAAGTAGCTTAGATTTTCTTGTTTTCTTCTAGAAATTTTCTGGTTTGTGATTTTCCATTTGGGCTTATGATCCATTTTGGCTTATAATGTCAGTGTCTAGATTCATCATTTTGCATGTGAAGGTCCAGTTTTCCTCAGCACCATTTACTGGAAGGACATGTCCTCACTCATTTGACAGAGATCAGTTGACTGTAGTTCAGTAGGTTTGTTCACAGACTTTCCATTCTGTTTTCTTCATCTGTTTGTCTATCCTTTCACCATCACCATACTGTCTTTATTCGTACAGCCTTATAGTAAGACTTAAAGTCACGTAGTGGCAATCCTTCAACTTTGTTCTTTAATACTGTGTTGACTATTCTGGATTTTTTGCCTTTCTCAATAAACATTAGAATTAGTTTTTCAATATCCACAAAGTAACTTACTAAGATTTAAATTAAGTTATTATTTCTCAATTATTTTTAACATTCATTTTCAGAAATATAATTATTATACAAAAATAGTCAGATATAAATATATGGCATGTATTGCTCAGAAAATCAAATTTACATACTATCTAAAATAGCCAGATAAACTTTTTCCACCAATAAACAACCTTGTTCATTAGGTAACAATGAAGGATGATAGGCTTTTCTGTGTTGGTGGCAGTCCCATTGTGCAGCATTCTCTCTTAATACTAATCATATGAACAACAGAAAGGGATAAAAGAATTCTCCTTCATTACTCACTGACTACTGTCACTTCCACGGTATTTTAAATAGCCTGACATTGATGTTACAAAAAACAAACCAAACGGAACAAAACACAAAAACCAATATGTGTTCTGAAAGGTAATCAATTGTTCCTAATAACAGACATTATTTCCAACACGATCTCTAGAAACAATTTGCAGTTTGAGCCACACTTTTGAATACTGTTTCTTGAAGTCTGTACAGGATTTATTTCTATCCCATCATTAATAATTATTACACTTGTTATTTCAAGCACTTTCTGCTCTACAAACTTCGGTGAAAAGTTCACCTTTCAGACACTGAGTATTTTGTACAGCAGACATGGTCCATCATCAGCATAATCGTGAAGGAAACATGTAACATGGTGGAGCCATTGTGGTCAGAGACCACGTGGTAACTCTGTGTAGTGTCCGCATTTCCTCCCTTGTTCAGGAAGCACCCTACCCAATTCAGGAGTAAGTAGACTTTGAAATACATTTCTACTTTTTTCTACCCAGAGATGTGTGTGCTAACACTATATGCCAAAGAGGAACGGACACCCAAGAAAGCAGTCTTACAGCAAGTCTACAAAACTGTTCCACTCTAAGGAGGCAATGGAATATATATAGGGGGAAAAAAAGCATGCACAGTTTTAGCTCTCATTTACCTCCAATGATTCTGGACATGCACCTGGATTCAGTGAGTATCAATGTCTTTATCTGTTAAAAAGGCTACTATCAGCTCATTTGCAGGGTTTCAAAGATGGCTAAATTGAACCACACATAAAACTACCTGGTACATATTAATACTCAGAACATGTTTCTTGAATTGAAATTTATATGAGTTATTTAATAGCTCTCCATTCTGCACTCAATTTTGTAAATGAGAAAACTTACCTCATCCATCAGACAACGTCTTGCACAAGGCTCATTTTCCTTCTCCAGTGCAGTCTTTACATACAACCAAACCATTTCTTTTCTTTTCTGAATCCCTATTTTCATTTCAGCACAATAATTTCTCATCTTCTGCCACTGTCATAGGGTATTTTCATAAAAATAAAGGTGAAAACTTACCCATGACCATAATGAGACAGGGCTTTTGGGGAGTTAAAGACTGGGTATCATGAGGTTATGATGTACACAAAAAAGGAATTCAGAGCTATGTAAGAAATATCATGTTTATCCGTGATAGTTACATTCAATTGCTATAAATCAAATAATAAAAGACAATCTATGCTATTATTATTATAGAATCCTCTCTGAGAAAAACAACAAACAATGAATGTATGCTAGGACATTTCCCACTTTCCTACTAACCAAAATATTAATAGAGAAAATAATTGGACAAAAAGGAAGAACGTTAAGTATCTGCATATAGATTAGGTAGAGGATACAAATACATACAGTGATTAGGAACTGATAATACAGTCAATTTATTTTACTCTCCAATTCATAATTAATGAATAAAATTAATGGTGCAATTCCACTGGGACATAATCTTTATCTCTTTAAGCCTAAATTGGAAAATCTTAAATAAAGCAGAGTGTATATTTACACACACACACAAAACACTTAAACAAAGATATATAGAGAGTGGAATTTTCTGTCTATTGCATTTCAAATCTGGTACACTCAGTTTTCCAAATTCTACTATGATAAAATATTTTTCTTGTTCTTTTTTTATTGACTGTCTTTCTTTTCTTTTTTTTACTATTATACTTTAAGTTCTAGGGTACATGTGCACAACATGCAGGCTTGTTACATATGTATACATGTGCCATGTTGGTGTGCTGCACCCATTAACTCGTCATTTACATTAGGTATATCTCTTAATGCTATCCCTCCCCCTCCCCCACCCCACAACAGGCCCCAGTATGTGATGTTCCCCTTCCTGTGTCCAAGTGTTCTCATTGTTCAATTCCCACCTATGAGTGAGAACATGCAGTGTTTGGTTTTTTGTCCTTGCGATAGTTTGCTGAGAATGATGGTTTCCAGCTTCATCCATGTCCCTATAAAGGACATGAACTCATCGTTTTTTATGGCTGCATAGTATTCCATGGTATATATGTGCCACATTTTCTTAATCCAGTTTATCATTGTTGGACATTTGGGTTGGTTCCAAGTCTTTGATATTGTGAATAGTGTCACAGTAAACATACCTGTGCATGTGTCTTTACAGCAGCATGATTTATAATCCTTTGGGTATATACCCACTAATGGGATGGCTGGGTCAAACGGTATTTCTATTTCTAGATCCCTGAGGAATTGCCACACTGTCTTCCAAAATGGTTGAACTAGTTTACAGTCCCACCAACAGTGTAAAAGTGTTCTTATTTCTCCACATCCTCTCCAGCATCTGTTGTTGCCTGACTTTTTAATGATCGCCATTCTAACTGGTGTGAGATTGTAGCTCATTGTGATTTTGATTTGCATTTCTGTGATGGCCAGTGATGATGAGCAGTGTTTTATGTGTCTGTTTGCTGCATAAATGTCTTCTTTTGAGAAGTGTCTGTTCATATCCTTTGCCCACTTTTTGATGGGGTTGTCTTTTTCTTGTAAATTGAGTTCTTTGTAGAATCTGGATATTAACCCTGTATCAGATGAGCAGATTGCAGAAATTTTCTCCCATTCTGTAGGTTGCCTGTTCACTCTGATGGTAGTTTCTTTTGCTGTGAAGAAGCTGTTTAGTTTGATTAGATCCCATTTGTCAATTTTGGCTTTTCTTGCCATTGTTTTTGGTGTTTTAGTCATGAAGTCCTTGCCCATGCCTATGTCCTGAATGGTATTGCCTAGGTTTTCTTCTAGGGTGTTTATGGTTTTAGGTCTAAGATTTAAGTCTCTAATCCATCTTGAATTAATTTTTGTATAAAGTGCAAGGAAGGGATCCAGTTTCAGCTTTCTACATATGGCTAGCCAGTTTTTCCAGCACCATTTGCTAAATAGGGAATCCTTTCTCCATTTCTTGTTTTTGTCAGGTTTATCAAAGATCATATAGGTGTAGATGTGTGGTATTATGTCTGAGGGCTCTGTTCTGTTCCATTGGTCTATATCTCTGTTTTGGTACCAGTACTATGCTGTTTTGGTTACTGTAGCCTTGTAGTATAGTTTGAAGTCAGGTAGCATGACGCCTCCAGCTTTGTTCTTTTGCTTAGGATTGACTTGGCAATGTCAGCTGTTTTTTGGTTCCATATGAACTTTAAAGTAGTTTTTCCAATTCTGTGAAGAAAGTCATTGGTAGCTTGATGGGGATGGCATTGAATCTATAAATTACCTTAGGCAGTATGGCCATTTTCACGATATTGATCCTTCCTATTCATGAGCATGGAGTGTTCTTCCATTTGTTTTTATCCTCTTTTATTTCATTGAGCAGTGGTTTGTAGTTCTCCTTGAAGAGGTCCTTCACATTTACTATCTTTCTAATTTGAAAATATTTTAACTAAGAACAGACTGCTGAATGATGAAATTTTGTAAGTAGCTTGGATTTCAAAGGTGGCAGAGATACAAAGGAATTAGTTGTTGCAACTTGTACGCTGAAGGGAAATATACTTTGTCCCGTTAAAGATAATATCTTTTTAAAAATCAGGAACACTCGAAGTAAAAACAAAGACACACGAAGTCACATGTAAAAAACTAAAATGAAGAAAATGATTCAGAGCAAAATCTGCTGCAGAGAAGGTATAAAAGCAGCTTATCTGCCTGAAATTTGTATTCTAAGTTCTTACTGTGCTTTCAGTAGTCTTACATTTGATTATAAATCTGTGTTGGGGGGCAATTTTACATGATAATACTGTTGATTTCATTTATTTTAGTTTGTTTATTTTCATTCTATTTTCCATAATAATGTTCCCTTAGCTTAGTCTAGATCCTACTGGCAGGACAGCTGTTTTGTGTAACTCCAGGGATGCCTATTATACGTAATTCATATGAATGGGGTGCCATGGACTTTGGCAATCCTCAGCTTACATGGGCTTATATGGAGTCTTACCCATCCTACTGAAAAATGATGAGGTGCCTGAGATGAGCTCTAAAGTCATTTCAACTCTGAATATTTTGAGATTTCTGTCTATTTTCAATTTTTTTCTCCTTTTTATTTGATCAAATTCCATGGCTTTAACTATCACTTTGTACTAATGAATCTAAATTAATAAACATAAGTATTGGTATCAGATATTAGAAACAGCCTCAAATCCCAGTGTCTTCACATAATAAATGTTGTTTTTTGCTGACCCATGCCATAGTCCAATTCAATAAACGCTCTTCTGAGTGTAAATCTAGACTTGCTAGACAATGTACAGAAACAAGAAGTCGAGTTATCTGCCTCCATCCCCCATATACAAATACAGGGCAGCAAAGCTGGGACAAACAGAGCATCCACGATGCTGCAATAAATACTGTGAGAGACATGGTATGGGGTGTCCTTGTCCATGGATGTGGGGGTACATGTCCTTATTATTCCTAATGTTGCTCCTGGAAAGAACTCCCTTGTCTCTTCTCTGATTCATGTCCCCGCATTCTACAATATTCTTCCTTGTCTATCCTCTCTTGTGAGTCCAGAAGATCATAGAAATTTTGAAAATTGTTTTCTAGTCAAAGAAATTTGGTGGCTTAAGATTGTTTTACTTATTTTATTGTCAAAGGCAATTTAATTTGGGCTTAATGTTTTATGTTTTATTTCATTTGTTTTTAGAAACACAATTCCTGCAAAAACACAGTTAACTTCTGTTGTTTTGATTTAGTTCCATATTCCAATAGCTGCATATAGAGTCATTTTCTACATATTTTACTTGTCACTTTTTTTCTTTTTCACCACCATGATTGCACTTACTACCTCAATCTAATGGCAGCTACTTTGAGAGTCTCAAGCTTTAATGCTAAGGGCACACTCTTTACTTGACTTTTAACAAAAGCATCTTGTTAATGTGTTTCCACAGCTCAAGGACTTTTGCAGTGCTACTTTTCAAATTTGGAGTAAACAGGTGTTATTAACTCCCCTTTGAAATGAAAAAAAAAAAAAAAAAGAAAACAGTGCTGGACTTTCCATTTCCTTTCATTATACCTGCAATCTGGCCAAGTTTCCTCTGAGCGCATCTCTTTCTTGTAATACCTTGTCAAACACAGCCAGTAGTAGCTAATACGGTGTATCAATACAGTGTATTCACTGTATTCATTTTCTATTTCTGCTGTAACAAATTGCCGCAAACTTAGTGACTTAAAAAAGCATATTTTTTTATCTAAGAGTCTGTAGACCATAAATCTAAAATGAGTCTCATTGGGCTAAAATTAAGTTGTTGGCAGGGTTGTATTCCCTTCTAGAGGCTCTAGGGAGAATCCATTTTCTTGCTTTTACAGCTTTTAGAAGGCTGCTCACTGACCTCAGCTTATGTACACTTTCATTCATCTCTGAAGCCAGCAATGTTCAGCTGAATTCTTCTCACAATGGCACCTTTCTGGTTCTCCTTTTCCACCTGCCCCTTTGACCTTTAAGGATCACTGCAGTTTTACTGTGTTTATTTGTATATTGTCCAATATAATCTGCCTATTTTATCTATTAGGTCAGTGGATTAGTACCTGGAGTGCATTCTGCAATTTTAATTCTTCTTTGCCTTGAAAGATAACACATTCACAGATTCCAGAGATTAGGATGTGAACATCTCTGAGGGAACCATTATTATGCCTAGGATTACATTAACCCTATATTTCCAGTTATTTCCTCGAGAGCTGTCAGCCTCAAAGACTCATAATCTTCTTTCCAAATTCTCACTGGCAAAAGTTTTGTAAAATATTTTGACACAACTTAAAATGATTATCCAGTTTTCCAGACACTGATATCAATTTCCTCAACACCCACACCTTGATAGATAAGCTAATGCAACATATATAATATAATATAATATATTACATATACATAATTTTTAAATAATTATAGATTTATAGGAAGTCACAAACAAACATAAAATAGAGGTTTTGTGTTCTCTTTACCCAGGTGCATGTTAGGCTACTATAATACAATATAGAAACTAAGGAATTGAGAACGACATTGGTACAATGTGTGTGTGTAGTTCTATATCATTTTATTGCATGTAGTTTTGTGTAACCACCACCACAATAATGACAAGGAGCTCTTCTATTACCACAATTATCTCCCTCTTGCCACCCCTATAAATTCACATCCACCTCTTTCTCATACACCACCCCCCACCCCTGTCAAACAATAGTCTATCTTCTCTCTCAATAATTTTGACATCTTAAGAATGTTACATAAATAGAATTGCAAAATATGTGACATTTTGATGTTGTATTTTTCTTTTGTACTCAGCATAATTTCCTTGTGATCCATTCAAGTCATTAGACATATCAATAGTTTCTTGTTTATTTAATTTTTATTGTTGAGTAGTTTTTCATGATACGGATCTATCACTGTTTGTTTATTCATTAGTCTATTATGAGAAATTTTATTTTTTCAGATGTTTTTTCTAGTATAAATAATGCTACTGTCATGCACATACCTGTGAAGAGACCACCAAACAGGCTTTGTGTGAGCAATAAAGCGTTTTAATTACCTGGGTGCAAGCGGGCTGAGTCCGAAAAAAGAGTCAGCGAAGGGAGATAAGAGTGGGACCGTTTGATAGGATTTGGGTAGGTAAAGGAAAATTACAGTCAAAGGGAGGTTGTTCTCTGGCGGGCAGGAGTGGAGGTCACAAGGTGCTCAGTGGGGGAGTTTTTGAGCCAGGATGCGCCAGGAAAAGGAATTTCACAAGATAATATCATCGCTTAAGGCAAGGACCGGCCATTTTCACTTCTTTTATGGTGAAATGTCATCAGTTAAGGCGAGGCAGGGCATTTGCACTTCTTTTGTGATTCTTCAGTTACTTCAGGCCATCTGGGCATTTAGGTGCAAGTCACAGGGGATGCGATGGCTTGGCTTGGGCTCAGAGGCCTGACAGCTACTATGAACAATCTTGTACTAGAGTTTGTAAAGACGTAAGTGTCCATTCCTTAAAAAAATATCCATAAGGGTGATTGCTGGATAATGCAATAAGCGTAAGTTTACATTAAAAAAGGAAAAACAGCAAAACTATTTTTCTAGTATTGTTTTAGAAAGCCAGCAGCAACGTACAAGGAATCTAGTTTCTCTACATTCAAACCAGCATTTGGTATCATGGTGTTTTTGTTTTGTTTTTCTTTTAGCTGTTCCAGTAGGGTGTGTTGTGGTATCTCATCATGGTCTTTCTTTCTGCTGACCTGATGGTCCAATAATGATGAATATGTTTTCATGTGCCTTCTGGATATCATCTGTGGTAAAATATATGTTCATGTTTTTACCCATTTTATAACTGGCTAGCTTTTAGTTTTTGTTTTTCTTTACTTTTTTTTTTAACTGTTGAGTTTTGAGAGTTCTTTATATATTCCAGATATGAGTCCTTTAATAGTTATGTAGATTTTCAAATACTTTCTGAGTCTGTAGCTTGTCTTTTAATCCTCTTGACATGGTCTTTCACAAAGCAGAAGCTTCTGATTTTGACAAAGCACAATTTATCATCTTTTAAAAATTGCATGCATCATAATATTTGTGTCAGATCTAAATTTGCTCATCAAGCCTGAGCTCCCCAGGAGTTTCTCCAGTGTTTTTTTCCAGATATTCTATAGTGTTACATTTTATATCTAATTCTATAATCCATCTTGAATTAATTTTTGTTTACCGTGTGAAGATTAGGTTGATGTTAATTCTTTTTGCCTAAGGATATATGTATTAGTCCTCTCAGACTGTTATAGCAGAATACTGTAAAATGGGTGTCTTATAAACAACAGAAGTTTATTTCTCACAATTGTGCAGGCAGAGAAGTCTAAAATTAAGACACTTATAGAATTAGTGACTGAGGGTCTCTATCTAGTTTCATAGATGGCCTTCTCACTGTATCCTCACATGGCAGAAAATGTGAGGGGGCCCTCTGAAACCCTTTTATAAGTGCACTAATCCTGTGAATGAAGGTTATGACCTCATGATCTAATTACCTTCTAAAGTCCCCACCTCCAAATACTATTACATTGTGGATTACGTTTAAACACATCAGTTTGGTGAAGACATAAACATTCAAGCTGTAGAAATAGCCAGTTGTCCCAGCACTATTTATTGAAAAGACTAGTTCTCCTCCACGGAATTGTTTTTGTGTGTTTTGTAAGTCACCCTTGCATGGGACCATTGCATGGTATTCCTCTATTCACTTGATCTATGATTCTATTTCCACCAATGCTACACAGTCTTGAATACTATATGGATATTGTTGTGGGAAGTCAGGGACCCCGAATCGAGGGACCCGCTGAAGCTGCGGCAGAAGAACATAAATTGTGAAGATTTCATGGATATTTATTAGTTCCCCAAATTAATACTTTTATAATTTCTTACGCCTGTCTTTACTGCAATCTCTGAAGATAAATTGTGAAGATTTCATGGACACTTATCACTTCCCCAGTCAATACCCTTGTGATTTCCTATGCCTGTCTTTCCTTTAATCTCTTAATCCCGTCATCTTCTTCATAAACTGAGGAGGATATATGTCGCCTCAGGACCCTGTGATGATTGCCTTAACTGCACAAATCGTTTGTAGAGCATGTGTGTTTGAACAATATGAAATCTGGACATCTTGAAAAAAGAACAGGATAACAGTGATGTTCAGGGAACAAGGGAGATAAGATAAGACTTGGAGCCTGACTAAGCTAGTGAGCCAGGTGGAACAGAGCCATATTTCTCTTCTTTCAAATGCAAATAGGAGGAATATCGCTGAATTCTTTTTCTCAGCAGGGAACATCCCTGAGAAAGAGAATGTGCCCTGAGGGTAGGTCTATGAATGGCCCCCTGAGGGTGACCACCTTTTACGGTTGAAGCAGAAGGGATGAAAGAAGCCCCGGTCTCCTGTAAGGCTCCCAGGCTCATTAGGACAGGAAATTCCCACCTAAAAAATTTTGGTCAGACAGGTTGTCTGCTCTCAAACCCTGTCTCCTGATAAGATGTTATCAATGACAATGCATGCCGAAACTTCATTAACAATTTTAATTTCGCCCCATCCTGTGGTCCTGTGATCTCGCCCTGCCTCCACTTGCTTTGTGATATTTTATTACCCTGTGGAGTATGTGATCTCTGTGACCCACACCCTAGTCATGCACTCCCTCCCCTTTTGAAAATCGCTAATAAAAACTTGCTGGTTTTACGGCTCGGGGAATATCACAGATCCTGCCGACATGTGATATCTTCCCCGGACACACAGCTTTAAATCTCTCTCTCATACTCTTTCCCTTTATTTCTCAAACCAGCCAAGACACCTAGGAAATAGAAAAGAACTCACATTAACTATCGGGAGCAGGTTCACCCGATAGTATATAGTAAGTATTGTAATCAGGTAAAGCAATTCTACTTTATTCTTCTTGTTCATGATTGTTTGAGATATTCGAGTATATGATTTTTTTTCATAGACCTTTTAGAAAAGGCCTGTCTATTTCTAAATAAAATAATAAAATAAAATAACCCCCCACCCCCATCCCGCAGAATTTAATTAAAATTGCACTGAACCTGAAGATCAATTTGGGGAAAATGGATATCTTTACAATGTTGGGTCTTCCAATCCACAAACATAGTATGTCTGTTTATTTATGTAGGTTGTAGGTCTTTTTTTTTTTCATGTGCATTTTGAAACTTATAGCTAGAGATGCTGTTCAGGTTTTATAAAGTTTAACATAACAGTATTTCAGTTTTATTGCTGCAATTGTACATGGTGTGTTTATCACTTAGGTTTCTAGATGCTCACTGTTAGTATATACAAATAAGACTGACTTTTCATATTTTTCTTGCATCCTGTAACCTTAATAAACTCATTTATGAATTCTAGATTTTATTTTCCTTTTGTTGGTTTTTCATAATTTTTTACACATACCTTTTCTCATCTGCAAATAGAGGCAAATTTGTTCCTTCCTTTCAAATGTGTGAGCAATTGATACCCATCGTATGTCTGATTACTCTTTCTAGAACTTCCATTATTATGTTCAATATCAACAGTGATGGTAAATACCCTTGCCTTGCTCTCAAACATTCAATCTTTTATTATTTAATGTAATACTAGCTGTAGATTTTTCGTAATTGATTTTTGTGAGGAAGCTCCTTCTGTTATTTTTCTAAGAGTGTTATAAGAAATGAGTGCTGAATCTTTGAAAACTTTTTATGCATCAAATGATATAATCATGAGATTTGTCTTTTTTTGACCTTTTCATATGGTGGATTACATTGATCTTTTACTATTGAACCATCTTAGCAACCCTACAGTAAAACTCACTTGGACATGGTATAAAATTCTTTTTGTATATTGTTGAATTCTATTTTATAATATTTTGCTAAGAATTTTTGCATTGATATTGATCTGTAGTTTTCATTTTCATTGCTATTTTTGGTCACGGTATCAGGGTAATATTACCTTCATAAGAAAAGTTGGGAAGTCTTCTATTTTTTGAAAATGATTTGTGTTGTTTATGTTAATTCTTCTTTGAATATTTGTAAGACTCCCTCAGTGAAAACTGAGCTTGGATATTATCTTTTCTAATTAAAAAATATTTATTTACTTATTTATTTAATTTTGTCAATAGTTACAGGAGCATTCAAATTACCTATACCATATTAGATGAGTCAGGGTAAATTTTGCTTTTCAAGAAATTGGTAAATTTCACCTAAGTTTTCAAATTTCATGTGTGTAAGTGTATCAGCAGGATTTTCTAATTAGTCTTTGAATATCTGTGGAGTCCATAGTGATCTCCCCTGTTTCATTCCTGATGTTGATGATTTGTGTCTTCTCTCTTTTTTTTTTTTCATTTTGGTAGAGCTTTGTCAATTTTATTGATAATTAAAGAACCATATTTTTGTTCATTTTAATTTATTATTCTTACTTCAATTTCATTGATTTATTCTCTCAACTGATCTAGTAGCTAGGACTACAGGCACATGCCACTATAACTAGCTCTTCTGTTTGTGAATTCTAGTTTGATTCCATTGTACAGGGAGAATATATTGTATACAACTGCAGTTCTTTGAAATGTGCTGAGATTTCTTTTCTGGTCAAGGATATACTCTAATTTAGTGTAATTTATATAGGCAGTTGAAAATACTGTATATTATTCATTGTCTAATGTTGATTTGATCCTACTGGTTAATCATATTTTGAGTTTTTTTTATTATTGCAGATTTATGCCTAATTTTATAGTATTTGCTGAGAGAGAATTGTTAAAGTTTTCCACTGCAATTGTGAAATTTCCTATTGTTCTTTTCAGCTTTGTCAGTTTTTGCTTATATATTTTATAGCTCTATTGTTCGATTCATACACAAGTAGAAGTGCCATTTTTTCTGGCTGAATTAAACGTTTTATCATTAAGTAATGTTTCACTCTATCCTGGTAATACTAATGTAATCACTCCTGATTCATTTTATTCATATTTACATGATACATTTTTCACCATTCTTTTAACTTTCCTCCTTATATTTGAAGGCTGTTTCTGATAAAAAAGCATATCCTCAGGTACTGTTTTTTAAATCTACACCGTTGATTTCTTTAATTTAATTGTGCATTTAGACCATTTACATTTAAGTTATTTACACTGTAGAGCTTATCTGTCATTTTAGTTTTTGTTTGTTCTTTATTGTCTGTTTTATATCTCTATTTTCTTTTTTCTGCTTTCTTCTATGTTATTTGAGATTTTAAAATTAATTTATATACTTTCTGTGAAGCACAATTATTAGCATTTTATTCTTAAATTTCAACTTTTATTTTAGATACATGCGGTACATGTTCAGATATATTGCATGGGAATATTGCACGATGCTGGGGTTTGGAGTATGGATTCCATCACCTTGGTAATGAGCATAGTACTTGATTGTTAGTTTTTTAACTCACCTTCCCACTCCACTCACTGGCAGTCCACAGTGCCTATTGTTCTCACATCTATTTCTATGTGTGCTCAATGTTTAGCTCCCATTCATAATTTAGAACAAGTGATATTTGATTTTCTGTTCCTGCTTTAATTTGTATAGGATTGGCCGGGCGCGGTGGCTCAAGCCTGTAATCCCAGCACTTTGGGAGGCCAAGACAGGCGGATTACGAGGTCAGGAGATCGAGACCATCCTGGCTAACACGGTGAAACCCCGTCTCTACTAAAAACTACAAAAAAAAAAAACTAGCTGGGCGAGGTGGTGGGCGCCTGTAGTCCCAGCTACTCGGGAGGCTGAGACAGGAGAATGGCGTGAACCTGGGAGGCGGAGCTTGCAGTGAGCTGAGATCAGGCCACTGCACTCCAGCCCAGGCAACAGAGTGAGACTCCATCTCAAAAAAAAAAAAAAAAAAATTTGTATAGGATTATGGCTTCCCGCTCCATCCATATTGCTGCAAAGGAAGTAATTTTATTCATTTTTATGACTTGTGTAGTATTTCATTGTATATATGCATCAATTTTTCTTTATCCAATTTGTTCTTGGCGAGCATGTAGGTTGATTCCATGTCTTTGCTATTGTGAAAAGAGCAGTGGTGAACATATGAGTCCATGTGTCTTTTGGTTTAATGATCTATATTCCTTTGGGTGTGTACCCAGTAATGGGACTGCTGAGTCAAATGGCAGCTCTGTTGTAAGTTCTTTGAGAAACCTTCAGACTGCCTTCCATAGTGGCTGGACTAATATACATTCCCACCAACACTGTAGAAGTATTCTTTATTTTCTCTGGAATCTCATCAAGGTCTATTGTTTTTTGACTTTTTAATAACAGCTATTCTGTCTGGTGTGAGATGGTACCTCATTGTGGCTCTGATTTGCATTTCTCTGGTGATTAATGATGCTAAGCATTCGTTGATAGGTTTGTTGGCTCCTTGCATATCTTCTTTTGAGAAGAGCCTGTTCATGTCTTTTGTCCATTTTTTAATGAGGATTTTTATTATTATTATAAATTCCCTATAGATTCTGGGTATTAGGCCTTTGTTGGATGCATGGTTTGCAAATGTCTTCTCCCATTCTGTAGTTTGTGTGTTTGCTCTGCTGATAGTTCTTTTGCTGTGCAGAAGCTCTAGTTTACGTAGGTCCCACGTATCTATTTTTGTTTTTGTTACAATTGCTTTTGGGGACTTAGCCAAAAGTTCTTTGCCAAGGCCGATGTAGAAAAGTGTATTATTTCCAAGGTTGTCAATTCAGAATTTTTATAGCTTGAGGTTTTACATTTAAATCTTTAATACATTATGTGTTAATTTTTGCATATGGTAAAAAGTAAGGGTCCAGCTTCTAACTTCTGCATATGGCTAGCTAGTGAGAGAACTACAAAACACAACTGAAAGAAATCAGAGATGATACAAATAAATGGAAAAATATTCTATGCTCATAGATTGGAAAAATCAATATCGTAAAAATGGCCATACTTCTGAAAGCAATTTATAGATTCAATGTTATTCCCATCAAATTATCAATATCATTCTTCACAGAATTAGAAAAAAACTATTCTAAAATTAATATGGAACCAAAAAGAAGCCCAAATAGCAAAGCAGTCCTAAGCAAACAGAACAAAGCTGGAGGCATCACACTATCCAACTTTATACTATAAAGCCACAGTAACCAAAACAACCTGGTGTTGGTACAAAAAGAGATATTTGAAAATATTTTAAACTTCAATTTTATTTATCCATAGTGCTTTTGAGTGAATCTGTATAGATTTTTAATGGTTATTCTAGGTAAAACATTATATATACATAATTTATCATGTCTACTGGAGATAGCATTTTACCAATTTGAGTAAAATTTAGAAATTTTTACATGCTTGTATGGTCTTTTACCCTCCACCATTTATAATTGTTTCAAATATTGCCTCTAAATATATTTGAGTCAAATAACATAGTATCACAATTTTTTGTTTTAACTACCTAACATTATGTATTAAAATCGAAAGGATAATACAATGTATATATTTGACTGTATTTTTCCTTTTCCACTTTTTCTTTCTTCCTGATTTTCTAGTGTTCCTCTTCTATTCATTTCTTTTTGTTTAGAAATCTTTCTGTAGCCATTTATTTAGGATTGTTCTGATGACAACAAATTCACTTAGTTTTTCTTAATCTGAGGATGTCTGGACTCTCCTTTTATTTCTGAAAGATTTCTGCTAGTTATACAATTATGGTTATCCTTAGTTTCAGACCTGAAAAATATCTCACTTCTTATTGGCCTCCATTGTTTTGGCTGAGAAGTCAGCTGTGTTTTGAATCATTTTCTTCTATATTTAAAGTCTCATTCTCTCTTGCTGTTTTCAAGGTTTTTCTTCAGTGTTTTTAGTTTTTAGAAATTTGATCATGATGTGCCTTGGTGTACACTTCTTTCCAATTTTCCTGACTGGGGTTAATTCAGCTCTTCTGAAAGGAATGAAAAAAATCAGGCACATTCCTCAGCCCCGGGCTCAACTTCCCGAGCCCAGTACAAACACATCCCCCCATATATCTCTCAACTTCCCGAGCCCAGTACAAACACATCCCCCCATATATCACTCAACTTCCCGAGCCCAGTACAAACACCACCTGGAAAGTCTCCGATAAGGACACAGCCGTTCGTGGATTTACTGAAAGTGCGGGAACCAATAGAAAACTGCTAAATGTATAACTTAAAATGTTACCCAATTGTAGTGCTGTAACCAAAAGAATTCCATTGTTCCTCTGTAACTTGACGTATCCTATTTACCTCGGGCTATAAAAGGCAAGCACTTGCTTTGTTCGGGGCCCTCCTATATGTGGTGGAACAGAGGAACCAAGTTCGAACTTGTAGTAAAAGATCCTTGCCCCTTGGCTTTGACTCTGGACTCTGGTGGTCTTCTTTGGGGAACAAACGGTCTGGGCATAACATCTGGGGGCTCGTCCGGGATTCCCCAAGCCCACCAGACCCCTGGTCAATGGATCTACTAGGATCGATCTACTGATAGGTGAGCCGGCTCGTCTCCGTTTGTCTGTGTCTGTTCTGAACCTGAATCTGTGACTCGCGAGGTCTGTAACTGAAGCTGGCGCAGTCCTGGCGGATGCGCGATGGGACAGCCAGCGGAGACCGGTGGGAGACGTCCCCTGGCTTTTGTCTGATCTAGATTTTTATCTGAGCTGATTCTGACCCAGGCTGCCGGAGCGCGCTTGCGATCTGAGCTGCCGGAGCGCGTTTGCGATCTGAGCAGCTGATTCTGACCCGGGCTGCCGGAGCACGCTTGCGATCTGAGCTGCCGGAGCGCGTTTGTGATCTGAGCAGCTGATTCTGACCCGGGCTTCCGGAGCGCGCTTGCGATCTGAGCTGATTCTGACCCGGGCTGCCGGAGCGCGCTTGCAATCTGAGCAGCTGATTCTGACCCGGGCTTC